>NW_027275576.1:0-55532 GCF_030028105.1 Mobula birostris | reverse complement strand
CCATGTAGACTGAGAGTGTGACAAGTTCCCATGTAGACAGAGAGTGTGACAAGTTCCCCATGGAGTCTGAGCGCCTGACAAGTTCCCATGGAGACTTAGAGTGAGAGAAGTTCTCACGGAGACTGAAAGTGTGACAAGTTCCCATGGAGACTGAGGGTGTGACAAGTTCCCGTGGAGACTGAGAGTGTGACATATTCCCGTGGAGACTGAGAGTGTGAGAAGCTCCCGTGTAGACTGAAAGTGTGACAAGTTCCCATGGAGACTGAGAGTATGACATGTTCCCGTGGAGACTGAGAGTGTGAGAAGCTCCCATGTAGACTGAAAGTGTGACAAGTTCCCAAGTAGACTGAGAGTGTTACAAGTTCCCATGGAGACTGAGCGTGTGACAAATTCCCATGTAGACTGAGAGTGTGACAAGTTCCCATGTAGACTGAGAGTGTGACAAGTTCCCATGGAGACTGAGAGTGTGACAGGTTCCCATGGAGACTGAGAGTGTGACAAGTTTCCATGGAGACTGAGAGTGAGACAGGTTCCCATGTAGACTGAGAGTGTGAGAAGTTCTCACGGAGACTGAAAGTGTGACAAGTTCCCATGGAGACAGAGGGTGTGACAAGTTCCCGTGGAGACTGAGAATGTGACATGTTCCTGTGGAGACTGAGAGTGTGAGAAGCTCCCGTGTAGACTGAAAGTGTGACAAGTTCCCATGGAGACTGAGAGTGTGACATGTTCCCGTGGAGACTGAGAGTGTGAGAAGCTCCCATGTAGACTGAAAGTGTGACAAGTTCCCAAGTAGACTGAGAGTGTGACAAGTTCCCATGGAGACTGAGAGTGTGACAAGTTCCCATGGAGACTGAGCGTGTGACAAATTGCCATGTAGACTGAGAGTGTGACAAGTTCCCATGTTGACTGAGAGTGTGACAAGTTCCCATGGAGACTGAGACTGCGACAAGTTCCCCATCCATGGAGACTAAGAGTGCGGCAAGTTCCCTTGTAGACTGAGAGTGTGACAAGTTCCCATGGAGTCTGATGGTGAGACAGGTTCCCATGTAGACTGAGAGTGTGACAAGTTTCCATGGGGACTGAGAGTGTGACAGGTTCCCATGTAGACTGAGAGTGTGACAAGTTCCCATGTAGACTGAGAGTGTGACAAGTTCCCATGGAGTCTGAGCGCCTGACAAGTTCCCATGGAGACTTAGAGTGTGAGAAGTTCTCATGGAGACTGAGAGTGTGACAAGTTCCCACGGAGACTGAGAGTGTCACAAGTTCCCATGGAGCCTGAGAGTGTGTCAAGTTCCCATGGAGACTGAGAGAGTGACAAGTTCCCATGGAGACTGAGAATGTGATAAATTCTCATGGAGACTGAGAGTGTGGCAAGTTCCCAAGTAGACTGAGAGTGTGACAAGTTTCCATGGAGTCTGAGAGTGTGACAAATTCCCATGTAGACTGAGAGTGTGACAAGTTCCCATGGAGACTGAGAGTGTGACAAGTTCTCATGTGGACTGAGAGTGTGACAAGTTCCCATGGAGACTGAGAGTGTGACAAGTTTCCATGGAGAAAGAGAGTGTGACAAGTTCCGATGTAGACTGAGAGTGTGACAAGTTCCCATGCAGACTGAGAGTGTGACAAGGTCTGATGGAGACTGAGAGTGTGACAAGTTCCCATGGAGACTGAGAGTGTGACAAGTTTCCATGGATACCTAGAGTGTGACAAGTTCCCTTGGAGACCGAGAGCGTGACAAGTTCCCATGGAGTCCGAGAGTGTGACAAGTTCCCATGGAGACAGAGAGTGTGACAAATTCCCATGTAGACTGAGAGTGTGACAAGTTCCCAAGAAGACTGAGAGTGTGACAAGTTCCCATGGAGACTGAGAGTGTGACAAGTTCCCATGGAGACTGAGAGTGTGACAAGTTTCCATGGAGACCTAGAGTGTGACAAGTTCCCATGGAGACCGAGAGTGTGACAAGTTCCCATGGAGACTGAGCGTGTGACAAATTCCCATGTAGACTGAGAGTGTGACAAGTTCCCATGTAGACTGAGAGTGTGACAAGTTCCCATGGAGACTGAGAGTGCGACAAGTTCCCCATCCATGGAGACTAAGAGTGCGACAAGTTCCCTTGTAGACTGAGAGTGTGACAAGTTCCCATGGAGACTGATGGTGTGACAGGTTCCCATGTAGACTGAGAGTGTGACAAGTTCCCAAGTAGACTGAGAGTGTGACAAGTTCCCATGGAGACTGAGAGTGTGACAAGTTTCCATGGAGACCTAGAGTGTGACAAGTTCCCATGGAGACCGAGAGTGTGACAAGTTCCCGTGGAGACTGAGCGTGTGACAAATTCCCATGTAGACTGAAAGTGTGACAAGTTCCCAAGTAGACTGAGAGTGTGACAAGTTCCCATGGAGACTGAGAGTGTGACAAGCTCCCATGGAGACTGAGCGTGTGACAAATTGCCATGTAGACTGAGAGTGTGACAAGTTCCCATGTTGACTGAGAGTGTGACAAGTTCCCATGGAGACTGAGACTGCGACAAGTTCCCCATCCATGGAGACTAAGAGTGCGGCAAGTTCCCTTGTAGACTGAGAGTGTGACAAGTTCCCATGGAGTCTGATGGTGTGACAGGTTCCCATGTAGACTGAGAGTGTGACAAGTTTCCATGGGGACTGAGAGTGTGACAGGTTCCCATGTAGACTGAGAGTGTGACAAGTTCCCATGTAGACTGAGAGTGTGACAGGTTCCCATGGAGTCTGAGCGCCTGACAAGTTCCCATGGAGACTTAGAGTGTGAGAAGTTCTCATGGAGACTGAGAGTGTGACAAGTTCCCACGGAGACTGAGAGTGTCACAAGTTCCCATGGAGCCTGAGAGTGTGACAAGTTCTCATAGAGACTGAGAGTGTGTCAAGTTCCCATGGAGACTGAGAGAGTGACAAGTTCCCATGGAGACTGAGAGTGTGATAAATTCTCATGGAGACTGAGAGTGTGGCAAGTTCCCAAGTAGACTGAGAGTGTGACAAGTTTCCATGGAGTCTGAGAGTGTGACAAATTCCCATGTAGACTGAGAGTGTGACAAGTTCCCATGGAGACTGAGAGTGTGACAAGTTCTCATGTGGACTGAGAGTGTGACAAGTTCCCATGGAGACTGAGAGTGTGACAAGTTTCCATGGAGAAAGAGAGTGTGACAAGTTCCGATGTAGACTGAGAGTGTGACAAGTTCCCATGCAGACTGAGAGTGTGACAAGGTCTCATGGAGACTAAGAGTGTGACAAGTTCCCATGGAGACTGAGAGTGTGACAAGTTTCCATGGATACCTAGAGTGTGACAAGTTCCCTTGGAGTCTGAGCGCCTGACAAGTTCCCATGGAGACTGAGAGTGTGAGAAGCTCCCGTGTAGACTGAAAGTGTGACAAGTTCCCATGGAGACTGAGAGTGTGACATGTTCCCGTGGAGACTGAGAGTGTGAGAAGCTCCCATGTAGACTGAAAGTGTGACAAGTTCCCAAGTAGACTGAGAGTGTGACAAGTTCCATGGAGACTGAGAGTGTGACAAGCTCCCATGGAGACTGAGCGTGTGACAAATTGCCATGTAGACTGAGAGTGTGACAAGTTCCCATGGAGACTGAGAGTGCGACAAGTTCCCCATCCATGGATACTAAGAATGCGACAAGTTCCCTTGTAGACTGAGAGTGTGACAAGTTCCCATGGAGTCTGATGGTGTGACAGGTTCCCATGTAGACTGAGAGTGTGACAAGTTTCCATGGAGACTGAGAGTGTGACAGGTTCCCATGTAGACTGAGAGTGTGACAGGTTCCCATGGAGACTGAGAGTGTGACAAGTTTCCATGGAGACTGAGAATGTGACAGGTTCCCATGTAGACTGAGAGTGTGACAAGTTCCCATGTAGACTGAGAGTGTGACAAGTTCCCATGTAGACAGAGAGTGTGACAAGTTCCCATGGAGACTTAGAGTGTGAGAAGTTCTCACGGAGACTGAAAGTGTGACAAGTTCCCATGGAGACTGAGGGTGTGACAAGTTCCCGTGGAGACTGAGATTGTGACATGTTCCCGTGGAGACTGAGAGTGTGAGAAGCTCCCGTGTAGACTGAAAGTGTGACAAGTTCCCATGGAGACTGAGAGTGTGACATGTTCCCGTGGAGACTGAGAGTGTGAGAAGCTCCCATGTAGACTGAAAGTGTGACAAGTTCCCAAGTAGACTGAGAGTGTGACAAGTTCCCATGGAGACTGAGAGTGTGACAAGCTCCCATGGAGACTGAGCGTGTGACAAATTGCCATGTAGACTGAGAGTGTGACAAGTTCCCATGTTGACTGAGAGTGTGACAAGTTCCCATGGAGACTGAGACTGCGACAAGTTCCCCATCCATGGAGACTAAGAGTGCGGCAAGTTCCCTTGTAGACTGAGAGTGTGACAAGTTCCCATGGAGTCTGATGGTGTGACAGGTTCCCATGTAGACTGAGAGTGTGACAAGTTTCCATGGGGACTGAGAGTGTGACAGGTTCCCATGTAGACTGAGAGTGTGACAAGTTCCCATGTAGACTGAGAGTGTGACAGGTTCCCATGGAGTCTGAGCGCCTGACAAGTTCCCATGGAGACTTAGAGTGTGAGAAGTTCTCATGGAGACTGAGAGTGTGACAAGTTCCCACGGAGACTGAGAGTGTCACAAGTTCCCATGGAGCCTGAGAGTGTGACAAGTTCTCATAGAGACTGAGAGTGTGTCAAGTTCCCATGGAGACTGAGAGAGTGACAAGTTCCCATGGAGACTGAGAGTGTGATAAATTCTCATGGAGACTGAGAGTGTGGCAAGTTCCCAAGTAGACTGAGAGTGTGACAAGTTTCCATGGAGTCTGAGAGTGTGACAAATTCCCATGTAGACTGAGAGTGTGACAAGTTCCCATGGAGACTGAGAGTGTGACAAGTTCTCATGTGGACTGAGAGTGTGACAAGTTCCCATGGAGACTGAGAGTGTGACAAGTTTCCATGGAGAAAGAGAGTGTGACAAGTTCCGATGTAGACTGAGAGTGTGACAAGTTCCCATGCAAACTGAGAGTGTGACAAGGTCTCATGGAGACTAAGAGTGTGACAAGTTCCCATGGAGACTGAGAGTGTGACAAGTTTCCATGGATACCTAGAGTGTGACAAGTTCCCTTGGAGTCTGAGCGCCTGACAAGTTCCCATGGAGACTGAGAGTGTGAGAAGCTCCCGTGTAGACTGAAAGTGTGACAAGTTCCCGTGGAGACTGAGAGTGTGACATGTTCCCGTGGAGACTGAGAGTGTGAGAAGCTCCCATGTAGACTGAAAGTGTGACAAGTTCCCAAGTAGACTGAGAGTGTGACAAGTTCCCATGGAGACTGAGAGTGTGACAAGCTCCCATGGAGACTGAGCGTGTGACAAATTGCCATGTAGACTGAGAGTGTGACAAGTTCCCATGGAGACTGAGAGTGCGACAAGTTCCCCATCCATGGATACTAAGAATGCGACAAGTTCCCTTGTAGACTGAGAGTGTGACAAGTTCCCATGGAGTCTGATGGTGTGACAGGTTCCCATGTAGACTGAGAGTGTGACAAGTTTCCATGGAGACTGAGAGTGTGACAGGTTCCCATGTAGACTGAGAGTGTGACAGGTTCCCATGGAGACTGAGAGTGTGACAAGTTTCCATGGAGACTGAGAATGTGACAGGTTCCCATGTAGACTGAGAGTGTGACAAGTTCCCATGTAGACAGAGAGTGAGACAAGTTCCCATGGAGTCTGAGCACCTGACAAGTTCCCATGGAGACTTAGAGTGTGAGAAGTTCTCACGGAGACTGAAAGTGTGACAAGTTCCCATGGAGACTGAGGGTGTGACAAGTTCCCGTGGAGACTGAGAGTGTGACATATTCCCGTGGAGACTGAGAGTGTGAGAAGCTCCCGTGTAGACTGAAAGTGTGACAAGTTCCCATGGAGACTGAGAGTATGACATGTTCCCGTGGAGACTGAGAGTGTGAGAAGCTCCCATGTAGACTGAAAGTGTGACAAGTTCCCAAGTAGACTGAGAGTGTGACAAGTTCCCATGGAGACTGAGAGTGTGGCAAGTTTCCATGGAGACCTAGAGCGTGACAAGTTCCCATGGAGACCGAGAGTGTGACAAGTTCCCATGTAGACTGAGAGTGTGACAAGTTCCTATGGATACTGAGAGTGTGACAGGTTCCCATGGAGACTGAGAGTGTGACAAGTTTCCATGGAGACTGAGAGTGTGACAGGTTCCCATGTAGACTGAGAGTGTGACAAGTTCCCATGTAGACTGAGAGTGTGACAAGTTCCCATGGAGTCTGAGCACCTGACAACTTCCCATGGAGACATAGAGTGTGAGAAGTTCTCTCGGAGACTGAAAGTGTGACAAGTTCCCATGGAGACAGAGGGTGTGACAAGTTCCCGTGGAGACTGAGATTGTGACATGTTCCCGTGGAGACTGAGAGTGTGAGAAGCTCCCGTGTAGACTGAAAGTGTGACAAGTTCCCATGGAGACTGAGAGTGTGACATGTTCCCGTGGAGTCTGAGAGTGTGAGAAGCTCCCATGTAGACTGAAAGTGTGACAAGTTCCCAAGTAGACTGAGAGTGTGACAAGTTCCCATGGAGACTGAGAGTGTGACAAGCTCCCATGGAGACTGAGCGTGTGACAAATTGCCATGTAGACTGAGAGTGTGACAAGTTCCCATGTTGACTGAGAGTGTGACAAGTTCCCATGGAGACTGAGACTGCGACAAGTTCCCCATCCATGGAGACTAAGAGTGCGGCAAGTTCCCATGTAGACTGAGAGTGTGACAAGTTTCCATGGGGACTGAGAGTGTGACAGGTTCCCATGTAGACTGAGAGTGTGACAAGTTCCCATGTAGACTGAGAGTGTGACAGGTTCCCATGGAGTCTGAGCGCCTGACAAGTTCCCATGGAGACTTAGAGTGTGAGAAGTTCTCATGGAGACTGAGAGTGTGACAAGTTCCCACGGAGACTGAGAGTGTCACAAGTTCCCATGGAGCCTGAGAGTGTGACAAGTTCTCATAGAGACTGAGAGTGTGTCAAGTTCCCATGGAGACTGAGAGAGTGACAAGTTCCCATGGAGACTGAGAGTGTGATAAATTCTCATGGAGACTGAGAGTGTGGCAAGTTCCCAAGTAGACTGAGATTGTGACAAGTTTCCATGGAGTCTGAGAGTGTGACAAATTCCCATGTAGACTGAGAGTGTGACAAGTTCCCATGGAGACTGAGAGTGTGACAAGTTCTCATGTGGACTGAGAGTGTGACAAGTTCCCATGGAGACTGAGAGTGTGACAGGTTTCCATGGAGAAAGAGAGTGTGACAAGTTCCGATGTAGACTGAGAGTGTGACAAGTTCCCATGCAGACTGAGAGTGTGACAAGGTCTCATGGAGACTAAGAGTGTGACAAGTTCCCATGGAGACTGAGAGTGTGACAAGTTTCCATGGATACCTAGAGTGTGACAAGTTCCCTTGGAGACCGAGAGCGTGACAAGTTCCCATGGAGTCCGAGAGTGTGACAAGTTCCCATGGAGACTGAGAGTGTGACAAATTCCCATGTAGACTGAGAGTGTGACAAGTTCCCAAGAAGACTGAGAGTGTGACAAGTTCCCATGGAGACTGAGAGTGTGACAAGTTCCCATGGAGACTGAGAGTGTGACAAGTTTCCATGGAGACCTAGAGTGTGACAAGTTCCCATGGAGACCGAGAGTGTGACAAGTTCCCATGGAGACTGAGCGTGTGACAAATTCCCATCTAGACTGAGAGTGTGACAAGTTCCCATGTAGACTGAGAGTGTGACAAGTTCCCATGGAGACTGAGAGTGCGACAAGTTCCCCATCCATGGAGACTAAGAGTGCGACAAGTTCCCTTGTAGACTGAGAGTGTGACAAGTTCCCATGGAGACTGATGGTGTGACAGGTTCCCATGTAGACTGAGAGTGTGACAAGTTCCCAAGTAGACTGAGAGTGTGACAAGTTCCCATGGAGACTGAGAGTGTGACAAGTTCCCATGGAGACTGAGAGTGTGACAAGTTTCCATGGAGACCTAGAGTGTGACAAGTTCCCATGGAGACCGAGAGTGTGACAAGTTCCCATGGAGACTGAGCGTGTGACAAATTCCCATGTAGACTGAGAGTGTGACAAGTTCCCATGTAGACTGAGAGTGTGACATGTTCCCATGGAGACTGAGAGTGTGACAAGCTCCCATGGAGAAAGAGATTGTGACAAGTTCCCTTGTAGACTGAGAGTGTGACAAGTTCCCATGCAGACTGAGAGTGTGATAATGTATCATGGAGACTGAGAGTGTGACAAGTTCCCATGGAGACTGAGAGTGCGACAAGTTCCCCATCCATGGAGACTTAGAGTGCGACAAGTTCCCTTGTAGACTGAGAGTGTGACAAGTTCCCATGGAGTCTGATGGTGTGACAGGTTCCCATGTGAACTGAGAGTGTGACAAGTTTCCATGGAGACTGAGAGTGTGACAGGTTCCCATGTAGACTGAGAGTGTGACATGTTCCCATGTAGACTGAGAGTGTGACTAGTTCCCATGGAGACTGAGAGGGTGACAATTTCCCATGGAGACTGAGAGTGTGACAAATTCTCATGTAGACTGGGAGTGTGACAAGTTCCCATGTAGACTGAGAGTGTGACAAGTTTCGATGGAGACCTAGAGTGTGACAAGTTCCCATGGAGACCGAGAGTGTGACAAGTTCCCATGGAGACTGAGCGTGTGACAAATTCCCATGTAGACTGAGAGTGTGACAAGTTCCCATGTAGACTGAGAGTGTGACAAGTTCCCATGGAGACTGAGAGTGCGACAAGTTCCCCATCCATGGAGACTAAGAGTGCGACAAGTTCCCTTGTAGACTGAGAGTGTGACAAGTTCCCATGGAGACTGATGGTGTGTCAGGTTCCCATGTAGACTGAGAGTGTGACAAGTTCCCAAGTAGACTGAGAGTGTGACAAGTTCCCATGGAGACTGAGAGTGTGACAAGTTCCCATGGAGACTGAGAGTGTGACAAGTTTCCATGGAGACCTAGAGTGTGACAAATTCCCATGGAGACCGAGAGTGTGACAAGTTCCCATGGAGACTGAGCGTGTGACAAATTCCCATGTAGACTGAGAGTGTGACAAGTTCCCATGTAGACTGAGAGTGTGACATGTTCCCATGGAGACTGAGAGTGTGACAAGCTCCCATGGAGAAAGAGATTGTGACAAGTTCCCTTGTAGACTGAGAGTGTGACAAGTTCCCATGCAGACTGAGAGTGTGATAATGTATCATGGAGACTGAGAGTGTGACAAGTTCCCATGGAGACTGAGAGTGCGACAAGTTCCCCATCCATGGAGACTAAGAGTGCGACAAGTTCCCTTGTAGACTGAGAGTGTGAGAAGTTCTCACGGAGACTGAAAGTGTGACAAGTTCCCATGGAGACTGAGGGTGTGACAAGTTCCCGTGGAGACTGAGAGTGTGACATATTCCCGTGGAGACTGAGAGTGTGAGAAGCTCCCATGTAGACTGAAAGTGTGACAAGTTCCCATGGAGACTGAGAGTATGACATGTTCCCGTGGAGACTGAGAGTGTGAGAAGCTCCCATGTAGACTGAAAGTGTGACAAGTTCCCAAGTAGACTGAGAGTGTGACAAGTTCCCATGGAGACTGAGAGTGTGACAAGTTCCCATGGAGACTGAGAGTGTGGCAAGTTTCCATGGAGACCTAGAGCGTGACAAGTTCCCATGGAGACCGAGAGTGTGACAAGTTCCCATGGAGACTGAGCGTGTGACAAATTCCCATGTAGACTGAGAGTGTGACAAGTTCCCATGTAGACTGAGAGTGTGACAAGTTCCCATGGAGACTGAGAGTGTGACAGGTTCCCATGGAGACTGAGAGTGTGACAAGTTTCCATGGAGACTGAGAGTGTGACAGGTTCCCATGTAGACTGAGAGTGTGACAAGTTCCCATGTAGACTGAGAGTGTGACAAGTTCCCATGGAGTCTGAGCACCTGACAACTTCCCATGGAGACTTAGAGTGTGAGAAGTTCTCACGGAGACTGAAAGTGTGACAAGTTCCCATGGAGACAGAGGGTGTGACAAGTTCCCATGGAGACTGAGAGTGTGACAAGTTTCCATGGAGACCTAGAGTGTGACAAGTTCCCATGGAGACCGAGACTGTGACAAGTTCCCATGGAGACTGAGCGTGTGACAAATTCCCATGTAGACTGAGAGTGTGACAAGTTCCCATGTAGACTGAGAGTGTGACATGTTCCCATGGAGACTGAGAGTGTGACAAGCTCCCATGGAGAAAGAGATTGTGACAAGTTCCCTTGTAGACTGAGAGTGTGACAAGTTCCCATGCAGACTGAGAGTGTGATAATGTATCATGGAGACTGAGAGTGTGACAAGTTCCCATGGAGACTGAGAGTGCGACAAGTTCCCCATCCATGGAGACTAAGAGTGCGACAAGTTCCCTTGTAGACTGAGAGTGTGACAAGTTCCCATGGAGTCTGATGGTGTGACAGGTTCCCATGTAGACTGAGAGTGTGACAAGTTTCCATGAAGACTGAGAGTGTGACAGGTTCCCATGTAGACTGAGAGTGTGACATGTTCCCATGTAGACTGAGAGTGTGACTAGTTCCCATGGAGACTGAGAGGGTGACAATTTCCCATGGAGACTGAGAGTGTGACAAGTTCTCATGTAGACTGGGAGTGTGACAAGTTCCCATGTAGACTGAGAGTGTGGCAAGTTCCCATGGAGTCTGAGAGTGTGACATGTTCCCATGGAGACTGAGAGTGTGACAAATTCCCATGTAGACTGAGAGTGTGACAAGTTCCCAAGAAGACTGAGAGTGTGACAAGTTCCCATGGAGACTGAGAGTGTGACAAGTTCCCATGGAGACTGAGAGTGTGACAAGTTTCCATGGAGACCTAGAGTGTGACAAGTTCCCATGGAGACCGAGAGTGTGACAAGTTCCCATGGAGACTGAGCGTGTGACAAATTCCCATGTAGACTGAGAGTGTGACAAGTTCCCATGTAGACTGAGAGTGTGACAAGTTCCCATGGAGACTGAGAGTGCGACAAGTTCCCCATCCATGGAGACTAAGAGTGCGACAAGTTCCCTTGTAGACTGAGAGTGTGACAAGTTCCCATGGAGACTGATGGTGTGACAGGTTCCCATGTAGACTGAGAGTGTGACAAGTTCCCAAGTAGACTGAGAGTGTGACAAGTTCCCATGGAGACTGAGAGTGTGACAAGTTCCCATGGAGACTGAGAGTGTGACAAGTTTCCATGGAGACCTAGAGTGTGACAAGTTCCCATGGAGACCGAGAGTGTGACAAGTTCCCATGGAGATTGAGCGTGTGACAAATTCCCATGTAGACTGAGAGTGTGACAAGTTCCCATGTAGACTGAGAGTGTGACATGTTCCCATGGAGACTGAGAGTGTGACAAGCTCCCATGGAGAAAGAGATTGTGACAAGTTCCCTTGTAGACTGAGAGTGTGACAAGTTCCCATGCAGACTGAGAGTGTGATAATGTATCATGGAGACTGAGAGTGTGACAAGTTCCCATGGAGACTGAGAGTGCGACAACTTCCCCATCCATGGAGACTAAGAGTGCGACAAGTTCCCTTGTAGACTGAGAGTGTGACAAGTTCCCATGGAGTCTGATGGTGTGACAGGTTCCCATGTAGACTGAGAGTGTGACAAGTTTCCATGGAGACTGAGAGTGTGACAGGTTCCCATGTAGACTGAGAGTGTGACAGGTTCCCATGGAGACTGAGAGTGTGACAAGTTTCCATGGAGACTGAGAATGTGACAGGTTCCCATGTAGACTGAGAGTGTGACAAGTTCCCATGTAGACAGAGAGTGTGACAAGTTCCCATGGAGTCTGAGCGCCTGACAAGTTCCCATGGAGACTTAGAGTGCGAGAAGTTCTCACGGAGACTGAAAGTGTGACAAGTTCCCATGGAGACTGAGGGTGTGACAAGTTCCCGTGGAGACTGAGAGTGTGACATATTCCCGTGGAGACTGAGAGTGTGAGAAGCTCCCGTGTAGACTGAAAGTGTGACAAGTTCCCATGGAGACTGAGAGTATGACATGTACCCGTGGAGACTGAGAGTGTGAGAAGCTCCCATGTAGACTGAAAGTGTGACAAGTTCCCAAGTAGACTGAGAGTGTTACAAGTTCCCATGGAGACTGAGCGTGTGACAAATTCCCATGTAGACTGAGAGTGTGACAAGTTCCCATGTAGACTGAGAGTGTGACAAGTTCCCATGGAGACTGAGAGTGTGACAGGTTCCCATGGAGACTGAGAGTGTGACAAGTTTCCATGGAGACTGAGAGTGAGACAGGTTCCCATGTAGACTGAGAGTGTGAGAAGTTCTCACGGAGACTGAAAGTGTGACAAGTTCCCATGGAGACAGAGGGTGTGACAAGTTCCCGTGGAGACTGAGATTGTGACATGTTCCTGTGGAGACTGAGAGTGTGAGAAGCTCCCGTGTAGACTGAAAGTGTGACAAGTTCCCATGGAGACTGAGAGTGTGACATGTTCCCGTGGAGACTGAGAGTGTGAGAAGCTCCCATGTAGACTGAAAGTGTGACAAGTTCCCAAGTAGACTGAGAGTGTGACAAGTTCCCATGGAGACTGAGAGTGTGACAAGTTCCCATGGAGACTGAGCGTGTGACAAATTGCCATGTAGACTGAGAGTGTGACAAGTTCCCATGTTGACTGAGAGTGTGACAAGTTCCCATGGAGACTGAGACTGCGACAAGTTCCCCATCCATGGAGACTAAGAGTGCGGCAAGTTCCCTTGTAGACTGAGAGTGTGACAAGTTCCCATGGAGTCTGATGGTGAGACAGGTTCCCATGTAGACTGAGAGTGTGACAAGTTTCCATGGGGACTGAGAGTGTGACAGGTTCCCATGTAGACTGAGAGTGTGACAAGTTCCCATGTAGACTGAGAGTGTGACAAGTTCCCATGGAGTCTGAGCGCCTGACAAGTTCCCATGGAGACTTAGAGTGTGAGAAGTTCTCATGGAGACTGAGAGTGTGACAAGTTCCCACGGAGACTGAGAGTGTCACAAGTTACCATGGAGCCTGAGAGTGTGACAAGTTCTCATAGAGACTGAGAGTGTGTCAAGTTCCCATGGAGACTGAGAGAGTGACAAGTTCCCATGGAGACTGAGAATGTGATAAATTCTCATGGAGACTGAGAGTGTGGCAAGTTCCCAAGTAGACTGAGAGTGTGACAAGTTTCCATGGAGTCTGAGAGTGTGACAAATTCCCATGTAGACTGAGAGTGTGACAAGTTCCCATGGAGACTGAGAGTGTGACAAGTTCTCATGTGGACTGAGAGTGTGACAAGTTCCCATGGAGACTGAGAGTGTGACAAGTTTCCATGGAGAAAGAGAGTGTGACAAGTTCCGATGTAGACTGAGAGTGTGACAAGTTCCCATGCAGACTGAGAGTGTGACAAGGTCTGATGGAGACTGAGAGTGTGACAAGTTCCCATGGAGACTGAGAGTGTGACAAGTTTCCATGGATACCTAGAGTGTGACAAGTTCCCTTGGAGACCGAGAGCGTGACAAGTTCCCATGGAGTCCGAGAGTGTGACAAGTTCCCATGGAGACAGAGAGTGTGACAAATTCCCATGTAGACTGAGAGTGTGACAAGTTCCCAAGAAGACTGAGAGTGTGACAAGTTCCCATGGAGACTGAGAGTGTGACAAGTTCCCATGGAGACTGAGAGTGTGACAAGTTTCCATGGAGACCTAGAGTGTGACAAGTTCCCATGGAGACCGAGAGTGTGACAAGTTCCCATGGAGACTGAGCGTGTGACAAATTCCCATGTAGACTGAGAGTGTGACAAGTTCCCATGTAGACTGAGAGTGTGACAAGTTCCCATGGAGACTGAGAGTGCGACAAGTTCCCCATCCATGGAGACTAAGAGTGCGACAAGTTCCCTTGTAGACTGAGAGTGTGACAAGTTCCCATGGAGACTGATGGTGTGACAGGTTCCCATGTAGACTGAGAGTGTGACAAGTTCCCAAGTAGACTGAGAGTGTGACAAGTTCCCATGGAGACTGAGAGTGTGACAAGTTCCCATGGAGACTGAGAGTGTGACAAGTTTCCATGGAGACCTAGAGTGTGACAAGTTCCCATGGAGACCGAGAGTGTGACAAGTTCCCATGGAGACTGAGCGTGTGACAAATTCCCATGGAGACTGAGCGTGTGACAAGCTCCCATGGAGAAAGAGATTGTGACAAGTTCCCTTGTAGACTGAGAGTGTGACAAGTTCCCATGCAGACTGAGAGTGTGATAATGTATCATGGAGACTGAGAGTGTGACAAGTTCCCATGGAGACTGAGAGTGCGACAAGTTCCCCATCCATGGAGACTAAGAGTGCGACAAGTTCCCTTGTAGACTGAGAGTGTGACAAGTTCCCATGGAGTCTGATGGTGTGACAGGTTCCCATGTAGACTGAGAGTGTGACAAGTTTCCATGGAGACTGAGAGTGTGACAGGTTCCCATGTAGACTGAGAGTGTGACATGTTCCCATGTAGACTGAGAGTGTGACTAGTTCCCATGGAGACTGAGAGGGTGACAATTTCCCATGGAGACTGAGAGTGTGACAAGTTCTCATGTAGACTGGGAGTGTGACAAGTTCCCATGTAGACTGAGAGTGTGACAAGTTCCCATGGAGTCTGAGAGTGTGACATGTTCCCATGGAGACTGAGAGTGTGACAAGTTTCCATGGAGACTGAGAGTTTGACAAGTTCCCATGTAGACTGAAAGTGTGACAAGTTTCCATGGAGGCTGACAGTGTGACAAGTTCTCATGTGGACTGAGGGTGTGACAAGTTCTCATGGAGACTGAGAGTGTGACAAGTTCCCATCTAGACCGAGAGTGTGACAAGTTCCCACGGAGACTGAGAGTGTGACAAGTTCCCATGGAGACTGAGGGTGTGACAAGTTCCCGTGGAGACTAAGAGTGTGACATGTTCCCGTGGAGACTGAGAGTGTGAGAAGCTCCCATGTAGACTGAGAGTGTGACAAGTTCCCATGGAGACTGAGAGTGTGACAAGTTCCCGTGGAGACTGAGAGTGTGAAAAGTTCTCTTGGAGACCGAGAGTTTGACAAGTTCCCATGGAGACCGAGAGTGTGACAAGTCCCCATGGAGACTGAGCGTGTGACAAATTCCCATGTAGACTGAGAGTGTGACAAGTTCCCATGTAGACTGAGAGTGTGACAAGTTCCCATGGAGACTGAGAGTGCGACAAGTTCCCCATCCATGGAGACTAAGAGTGCGACAAGTTCCCTTGCAGACTGAGAGTGTGATAAATTCTCATGGAGACTGAGAGTGTGACAAGTTCTCATGGAGTCTGATGGTGTGACAGGTTCCCATGTAGACTGAGAGTGTGACAAGTTTCCATGGGGACTGAGAGTGTGACAGGTTCCCATGTAGACTGAGAGTGTGACAAGTTCCCATGTAGACTGAGAGTGTGACAAGTTCCCATGGAGTCTGAGCGCCTGACAAGTTCCCATGGAGACTTAGAGTGTGAGAAGTTCTCATGGAGACTGAGAGTGTGACAAGTTCCCACGGAGACTGAGAGTGTCACAAGTTCCCATGGAGCCTGAGAGTGTGACAAGTTCTCATAGAGACTGAGAGTGTGTCAAGTTCCCATGGAGACTGAGAGAGTGACAAGTTCCCATGGAGACTGAGAGTGTGATAAATTCTCATGGAGACTGAGAGTGTGGCAAGTTCCCAAGTAGACTGAGAGTGTGACAAGTTTCCATGGAGTCTGAGAGTGTGACAAATTCCCATGTAGACTGAGAGTGTGACAAGTTCCCATGGAGACTGAGAGTGTGACAAGTTCTCATGTGGACTGAGAGTGTGACAAGTTCCCATGGAGACTGAGAGTGTGACGAGTTTCCATGGAGAAAGAGAGTGTGACAAGTTCCGATGTAGACTGAGAGTGTGACAAGTTCCCATGCAGACTGAGAGTGTGACAAGGTCTCATGAAGACTGAGAGTGTGACAAGTTCCCATGGAGACTGAGAGTGTGACAAGTTTCCATGGATACCTAGAGTGTGACAAGTTCCCTTGGAGACCGAGAGCGTGACAAGTTCCCATGGAGACCGAGAGTGTGACAAGTTCCCATGGAGACTGAGAGTGTGACAAATTCCCATGTAGACTGAGAGTGTGACAAGTTCCCAAGTAGACTGAGAGTGTGACAAGTTCCCATGGAGACTGAGAGTGTGACAAGTTCCCATGGAGACTGAGAGTGTGACAAGTTTCCATGGAGACCTAGAGTGTGACAAGTTCCCATGGAGACCGAGAGTGTGACAAGTTCCCATGGAGACTGAGCGTGTGACAAATTCCCATGTAGACTGAGAGTGTGACAAGTTCCCATGTAGACTGAGAGTGTGACAAGTTCCCATGGAGACTGAGAGTGCGACAAGTTCCCCATCCATGGAGACTAAGAGTGCGACAAGTTCCCTTGTAGACTGAGAGTGTGACAAGTTCCCATGGAGACTGATGGTGTGACGGGTTCCCATGTAGACTGAGAGTGTGACAAGTTCCCATGGAGTCTGATGGTGTGACAGGTTCCCATGTAGACTGAGAGTGTGACAAGTTTCCATGGAGACTGAGAGTGTGACAGGTTCCCATGTAGACTGAGAGTGTGACAAGTTCCCATGGAGACTGAGAGGGTGACAATTTCCCATGGAGACTGAGAGTGTGACAAGTTCTCATGTAGACTGAGAGTGTGACAAGTTCCCATGTAGACTGAGAGTGTGACAAGTTCCCATGGAGACTGAGAGTGTGACATGTTCCCATGGAGACTGAGAGTGTGACAAGTTTCCATGGAGAATGAGAGCGTGACAAGTTCCCATGTTGACTGAAAGTGTGACAAGTTTCCATGGAGACTGACAGTGTGACAAGTTCTCATGTGGACTGAGAGTGTGACAAGTTCTCATGGAGACTGAGAGTGTGACAAGTTCCCAATAGACCGAGAGTGTGACAAGTTCCCACGGAGACTGAGAGTGACAAGTTCCCATGGAGATTGAGGGTGTGACAAGTTCCCGTGGAGACTGAGAGTGTGACATGTTCCCGTGGAGACTGAGAGTGTGAGAAGCTCCCATGTAGACTGAAAGTGTGACAAGTTCCCAACTAGACTGAGAGTGTGACAAGTTCCCTTGGAGACCGAGAGTGTGACAAGTTCCCATGGAGACCGAGAGTGTGACAAGTCCCCGTGGAGACTGAGCGTGTGACAAATTCCCATGTAGACTGAGAGTGTGACAAGTTCCCATGGAGACTGAGAGTGCGACAAGTTCCCCATCCATGGAGACTAAGAGTGCGACAAGTTCCCTTGTAGACTGAGAGTGTGACAAGTTCCCATGGTGACTGATGGTGTGACACGTTCCCATGTAGACTGAGAGTGTGACAAGTTCCCATGGACACTGAGAGTGTGACAGGTTCCCATGGAGACTGAGAGTGTGACAAGTTTCCATGGAGACTGAGAGTGTGACAGGTTCCCATGTAGACTGAGCGCCTGACAAGTTCCCATGGAGACTTCGAGTGTGAGAAGTTCTCATGGAGACTGAAACTGTGACAAGTTCCCATGGAGACTGAGGGTGTGACAAGTTCCCGTGGAGACTGAGAGTGTGACATGTTCCCGTGGAGACTGAGAGTGTGAGAAGCTCCCGTGTAGACTGAAAGTGTGACAAGTTCCCATGAAGACTGAGAGTGTGACATGTTCCCGTGGAGACTGAGAGTGTGAGAAGCTCCCATGTAGACTGAAAGTGTGACAAGTTCCCAAGTAGACTGAGAGTGTGACAAGTTCCCTTGGAGACTGAGAGTGTGACAAGTTCCCATGGAGACTGAGAGTGTGACAAGTTTCCATGGAGACCTAGAGTGTGACAAGTTCCCATGGAGACCGAGAGTGTGACAAGTTCCCATGGAGACTCAGCGTGTGACAAATTCCCATGTAGACTGAGAGTGTGACAAGTTCCCATGTAGACTGAGAGTGTCACAAGTTCCCATGGAGACTGACAGTGTGACATGTTCCCGTGGAGACTGAGAGTGTTAGAAGCTCCCATGTAGACTGAAAGTGTGACAAGTTCCCAAGCAGAATGAGAGTGTGACAAGTTCCCATGGAGACTGAGAGTGTGACAAGCTCCCATGGAGACTGAGCGTGTGACAAATTCCCATGTAGACTGAGAGTGTGACAAGTTCCCATGTAGACTGAGAGTGTGACAAGTTCCCATGGAGTCTGATGGTGTGACAGGTTCCCATGTAGACTGAGAGTGTGACAAGTTTCCATGGGGACTGAGAGTGTGACAGGTTCCCATGTAGACTGAGAGTGTGACAAGTTCCCATGTAGACTGAGAGTGTGACAAGTTCCCATGGAGTCTGAGCGCCTGACAAGTTCCCATGGAGACTTAGAGTGTGAGAAGTTCTCACAGAGACTGAGAGTGTGACAAGTTCCCACGGAGACTGAGAGTGTCACAAGTTCCCATGGAGCCTGAGAGTGTGACAAGTTCTCATGGAGACTGAGAGTGTGGCAAGTTCCCAAGTAGACTGAGAGTGTGACAAGTTTCCATGGAGTCTGAGAGTGCGACAAATTCCCATGTAGACTGAGAGTGTGACAAGTTCCCATGGAGTCTGAGAGTGTGACAAGTTCTCATGTGGACTGAGAGTGTGACAAGTTCCCATGGAGACTGAGAGTGTGACAAGTTTCCATGGAGAAAGAGAGTGTGACAAGTTCCGATGTAGACTGAGAGTGTGACAAGTTCCCATGCAGACTGAGAGAGTGACAAGGTCTCATGGAGACTGAGAGTGTGACAAGTTCCCATGGAGACTGAGAGTGTGACAAGTTCCCATGGAGTCTGAGCGCCTGACAAGTTCCCATGGAATCTTAGAGTGTGAGAAGTTCTCACGGAGGCTGAGAGTGTGACAAGTTCCCACGGAGACTGAGAGTGTCACAAGTTCCCATGGAGCCTGAGAGTGTGACAAGTTCTCATGTAGACTGAGAGTGTGACAAGTTCCCATGGAGACTGAGAGTGTGACAAGTTCCCATGGAGACTGAGAGTGTGACAAGTTCCCTTGTAGACTGAGAGTGTGACAAGTTCCCATGGAGACTGATGGTGTGACAGGTTCCCATGTAGACAGAGAGTGTGACAAGTTCCCAAGTAGACTGAGAGTGTGACAAGTTCCCATGGAGACTGAGAGTGTGACAAGTTCCCATGGAGACTGAGAGTGTGACAAGTTTCCATGGAGACCTAGAGTATGACAAGTTCCCATGGAGACCGAGAGTGTGACAAGTTCCCATGGAGACTGAGCGTGTGACAAATTCCCATGTAGACTGAGAGTGTGACAAGTTCCCATGTAGATTGAGAGTGTGACATGTTCCCATGGAGACTGAGAGTGTGACAGGTTCCCATGCAGACTGAGAGTGTGATAATGTCTCATGGAGACTGAGAGTGTGACAAGTTCCCATGGAGACTGAGAGTGCGACAAGTTCCCCATCCATGGAGACTAAGAGTGCGACAAGTTCCCTTGTAGACTGAGAGTGTGACAAGTTCCCATGGAGTCTGATGGTGTGACAGGTTCCCATGTAGACTGAGAGTGTGACAAGTTTCCATGGAGACTGAGAGTGTGACAGGTTCCCATGTAGACTGAGAGTGTGACATGTTCCCATGTAGACTGAGAGTGTGACTAGTTCCCATGGAGACTGAGAGGGTGACAATTTCCCATGGAGACTGAGAGTGTGACAAGTTCTCATGTAGACTGGGAGTGTGACAAGTTCCCATGGAGTCTGAGAGTGTGACATGTTCCCATGGAGACTGAGAGAGTGACAAGTTTCCATGGAGACTGAGAGTGTGACAAGTTCCCATGTAGACTGAAAGTGTGACAAGTTTCCATGGAGGCTGACAGTGTGACAAGTTCTCATGTGGACTGAGGGTGTGACAAGTTCTCATGGAGACTGAGAGTGTGACAAGTTCCCATGTAGACCGAGAGTGTGACAAGTTCCCACGGAGACTGAGAGTGTGACAAGTTCCCATGGAGACTGAGGGTGTGACAAGTTCCCGTGGAGACTGAGAGTGTGACATGTTCCCGTGGAGACTGAGAGTGTGAGAAGCTCCCATGTAGACTGAGAGTGTGACAAGTTCCCATGGAGACTGAGAGTGTGACAAGTTCCCATGGAGACTGAGAGTGTGAAAAGTTCCCTTGGAGACCGAGAGTGTGACAAGTTCCCATGGAGACCGAGAGTGTGACAAGTCCCCATGGAGACTGAGCGTGTGACAAATTCCCATGTAGACTGAGAGTGTGACAAGTTCCCATGTAGACTGAGAGTGTGACAAGTTCCCATGGAGACTGAGAGTGCGACAAGTTCCCCATCCATGGAGACTAAGAGTGCGACAAGTTCCTTTGTAGACTGAGAGTGTGATAAATTCTCATGGAGACTGAGAGTGTGACAAGTTCTCATGTGGACTGAGAGTGTGACAAGCTCCCATGGAGACTGAGAGTGTGACAAGTTTCCATGGAGAAAGAGAGTGTGACAAGTTCCGATGTAGACTGAGAGTGTGACAAGTTCCCATGCAGACTGAGGGTGTGACAAGGTCTCATGGAGACTGAGAGTGTGACAAGTTCCCATGGAGACTGAGAGTGTGACAAGTTTCCATGGATACCTAGAGTGTGACAAGTTCCCTTGGAGACCGAGAGCGTGACAAGTTCCCATGGAGACCGAGAGTGTGACAAGTTCCCATGGAGACTGAGCGTGTGACAAATTCCCATGTAGACTGAGAGTGTGACAAGTTCCCATGTAGACTGAGAGTGTGACAAGTTCCCATGGAGACTGAGAGTGCGAAAAGTTCCCCATCCATGGAGACTAAGAGTGCGACAAGTTCCCTTGTAGACTGAGAGTGTGACAAGTTCCCATGGAGACTGATGGTGTGACAGGTTCCCATGTAGACTGAGAGTGTGACAAGTTCCCAAGTAGACTGAGAGTGTGACAAGTTCCCATGGAGACTGAGAGTGTGACAAGTTTCCATGGAGATTGAGAGTGTGACAAGTTTCCATGGAGACCTAGAGTGTGACAAGTTCCCATGGAGACCGAGAGTGTGACAAGTCCCCATGGAGACTGAGCGTGTGACAAATTCCCATGTAGACTGAGAGTGTGACAAGTTCCCATGTAGACTGAGAGTGTGACAAGTTCCCATGGAGACTGAGAGTGCGACAAGTTCCCCATCCATGGAGACTAAGAGTGCGACAAGTTCCCTTGTAGACTGAGAGTGTGACAAGTTGCCATGGAGACTGATGGTGTGACAGGTTCCCATGTAGACTGAGAATGTGACAAGTTCCCATGGAGACTGAGAGTGTGAGAGGTTCCCATGGAGACTGAGAGTGTGACAAGTTCCGACGGAGAATGAGAGTGTGACAAGTTCCCATGGAGACTGAGAGTGTGACAAGTTTCCATGGATACCTAGATTGTGACAAGTTCCCTTGGAGACCGAGAGCGTGACAAGTTCCCATGGAGACCGAGAGTGTGACAAGTTCCCATGGAGACTGAGCGTGTGACAAATTCCCATGTAGACTGAGAGTGTGACAAGTTCCCATGTAGACTGAGAGTCTGACAAGTTCCCATGGAGACTGAGAGTGCGAAAAGTTCCCCATCCATGGAGACTAAGAGTGCGACAAGTTCCCTTGTAGACTGAGAGTGTGAAAAGTTCCCATGGAGACTGATGGTGTGACAGGTTCCCATGTAGACTGAGAGTGTGACAAGTTCCCAAGTAGACTGAGAGTGTGACAAGTTCCCATGGAGACTGAGAGTGTGACAAGTTTCCATGGAGACCTAGAGTGTGACAAGTTCCCATGGAGACCGAGAGTGTGACAAGTCCCCATGGAGACTGAGCGTGTGACAAATTCCCATGTAGACTGAGAGTGTGACAAGTTCCCATGTAGACTGAGAGTGTGACAAGTTCCCATGGAGGCTGAGAGTGCGACAAGTTCCCCATCCATGGAGACTAAGAGTGCGACAAGTTCCCTTGTAGACTGAGAGTGTGACAAGTTCCCATGGAGACTGAGAGTGTGACAAGTTCCCTTGTAGACTGAGAGTGTGACAAGTTCCCATGGAGACTGATGGTGTGACAGGTTCCCATGTAGACAGAGAGTGTGACAAGTTCCCAAGTAGACTGAGAGTGTGACAAGTTCCCATGGAGACTGAGAGTGTGACAAGTTCCCATGGAGACTGAGAGTGTGACAAGTTTCCATGGACACCTAGAGTGTGACAAGTTCCCATGGAGACCGAGAGTGCGACAAGTTCCCATGGAGACTGAGCGTGTGACAAATTCCCATGTAGACTGAGAGTGTGACAAGTTCCCATGTAGATTGAGAGTGTGACATGTTCCCATGGAGACTGAGAGTGTGACAAGCTCCCATGGAGAAAGAGATTGTGACAAGTTCCCTTGTAGACTGAGAGTGTGACAGGTTCCCATGCAGACTGAGAGTGTGATAATGTCTCATGGAGACTGAGAGTGTGACAAGTTCCCATGGAGACTGAGAGTGCGACAAGTTCCCCATCCATGGAGACTAAGAGTGCGACAAGTTCCCTTGTAGACTGAGAGTGTGACAAGTTCCCATGGAGTCTGATGGTGTGACAGGTTCCCATGTAGACTGAGAGTGTGACAAGTTTCCATGGAGACTGAGAGTGTGACAGGTTCCCATGTAGACTGAGAGTGTGACATGTTCCCATGTAGACTGAGAGTGTGACTAGTTCCCATGGAGACTGAGAGGGTGACAATTTCCCATGGAGACTGAGAGTGTGACAAGTTCTCATGTAGACTGGGAGTGTGACAAGTTCCCATGTAGACTGAGAGTGTGACAAGTTTCCATGGAGGCTGACAGTGTGACAAGTTCTCATGTGGACTGAGGGTGTGACAAGTTCTCATGGAGACTGAGAGTGTGACAAGTTCCCATGTAGACCGAGAGTGTGACAAGTTCCCACGGAGACTGAGAGTGTGACAAGTTCCCATGGAGACTGAGGGTGTGACAAGTTCCCGTGGAGACTGAGAGTGTGACATGTTCCCGTGGAGACTGAGAGTGTGAGAAGCTCCCATGTAGACTGAGAGTGTGACAAGTTCCCATGGAGACTGAGAGTGTGACAAGTTCCCATGGAGACTGAGAGTGTGAAAAGTTCCCTTGGAGACCGAGAGTGTGACAAGTTCCCATGGAGACCGAGAGTGTGACAAGTCCCCATGGAGACTGAGCGTGTGACAAATTCCCATGTAGACTGAGAGTGTGACAAGTTCCCATGTAGACTGAGAGTGTGACAAGTTCCCATGGAGACTGAGAGTGCGACAAGTTCCCCATCCATGGAGACTAAGAGTGCGACAAGTTCCCTTGTAGACTGAGAGTGTGATAAATTCTCATGGAGACTGAGAGTGTGACAAGTTCTCATGTGGACTGAGAGTGTGACAAGCTCCCATGGAGACTGAGAGTGTGACAAGTTTCCATGGAGACTGAAAGTGTGACAAGTTCCCATGGAGACTGAGGGTGTGACAAGTTCCCGTGGAGACTGAGAGTGTGACATATTCCCGTGGAGACTGAGAGTGTGAGAAGCTCCCATGTAGACTGAAAGTGTGACAAGTTCCCATGGAGACTGAGAGTATGACATGTTCCCGTGGAGACTGAGAGTGTGAGAAGCTCCCATGTAGACTGAAAGTGTGACAAGTTCCCAAGTAGACTGAGAGTGTGACAAGTTCCCATGGAGACTGAGAGTGTGACAAGTTCCCATGGAGACTGAGAGTGTGGCAAGTTTCCATGGAGACCTAGAGCGTGACAAGTTCCCATGGAGACCGAGAGTGTGACAAGTTCCCATGGAGACTGAGCGTGTGACAAATTCCCATGTAGACTGAGAGTGTGACAAGTTCCCATGTAGACTGAGAGTGTGACAAGTTCCCATGGAGACTGAGAGTGTGACAGGTTCCCATGGAGACTGAGAGTGTGACAAGTTTCCATGGAGACTGAGAGTGTGACAGGTTCCCATGTAGACTGAGAGTGTGACAAGTTCCCATGTAGACTGAGAGTGTGACAAGTTCCCATGGAGTCTGAGCACCTGACAACTTCCCATGGAGACTTAGAGTGTGAGAAGTTCTCACGGAGACTGAAAGTGTGACAAGTTCCCATGGAGACAGAGGGTGTGACAAGTTCCCATGGAGACTGAGAGTGTGACAAGTTTCCATGGAGACCTAGAGTGTGACAAGTTCCCATGGAGACCGAGACTGTGACAAGTTCCCATGGAGACTGAGCGTGTGACAAATTCCCATGTAGACTGAGAGTGTGACAAGTTCCCATGTAGACTGAGAGTGTGACATGTTCCCATGGAGACTGAGAGTGTGACAAGCTCCCATGGAGAAAGAGATTGTGACAAGTTCCCTTGTAGACTGAGAGTGTGACAAGTTCCCATGCAGACTGAGAGTGTGATAATGTATCATGGAGACTGAGAGTGTGACAAGTTCACATGGAGACTGAGAGTGCGACAAGTTCCCCATCCATGGAGACTAAGAGTGCGACAAGTTCCCTTGTAGACTGAGAGTGTGACAAGTTCCCATGGAGTCTGATGGTGTGACAGGTTCCCATGTAGACTGAGAGTGTGACAAGTTTCCATGGAGACTGAGAGTGTGACAGGTTCCCATGTAGACTGAGAGTGTGACATGTTCCCATGTAGACTGAGAGTGTGACTAGTTCCCATGGAGACTGAGAGGGTGACAATTTCCCATGGAGACTGAGAGTGTGACAAGTTCTCATGTAGACTGGGAGTGTGACAAGTTCCCATGTAGACTGAGAGTGTGGCAAGTTCCCATGGAGTCTGAGAGTGTGACATGTTCCCATGGAGACTGAGAGTGTGACAAATTCCCATGTAGACTGAGAGTGTGACAAGTTCCCAAGAAGACTGAGAGTGTGACAAGTTCCCATGGAGACTGAGAGTGTGACAAGTTCCCATGGAGACTGAGAGTGTGACAAGTTTCCATGGAGACCTAGAGTGTGACAAGTTCCATGGAGACCGAGAGTGTGACAAGTTCCCATGGAGACTGAGCGTGTGACAAATTCCCATGTAGACTGAGAGTGTGACAAGTTCCCATGTAGACTGAGAGTGTGACAAGTTCCCATGGAGACTGAGAGTGCGACAAGTTCCCCATCCATGGAGACTAAGAGTGCGACAAGTTCCCTTGTAGACTGAGAGTGTGACAAGTTCCCATGGAGACTGATGGTGTGACAGGTTCCCATGTAGACTGAGAGTGTGACAAGTTCCCAAGTAGACTGAGAGTGTGACAAGTTCCCATGGAGACTGAGAGTGTGACAAGTTCCCATGGAGACTGAGAGTGTGACAAGTTTCCATGGAGACCTAGAGTGTGACAAGTTCCCATGGAGACCGAGAGTGTGACAAGTTCCCATGGAGATTGAGCGTGTGACAAATTCCATGTAGACTGAGAGTGTGACAAGTTCCCATGTAGACTGAGAGTGTGACATGTTCCCATGGAGACTGAGAGTGTGACAAGCTCCCATGGAGAAAGAGATTGTGACAAGTTCCCTTGTAGACTGAGAGTGTGACAAGTTCCCATGCAGACTGAGAGTGTGATAATGTATCATGGAGACTGAGAGTGTGACAAGTTCCCATGGAGACTGAGAGTGCGACAACTTCCCCATCCATGGAGACTAAGAGTGCGACAAGTTCCCTTGTAGACTGAGAGTGTGACAAGTTCCCATGGAGTCTGATGGTGTGACAGGTTCCCATGTAGACTGAGAGTGTGACAAGTTTCCATGGAGACTGAGAGTGTGACAGGTTCCCATGTAGACTGAGAGTGTGACAGGTTCCCATGGAGACTGAGAGTGTGACAAGTTTCCATGGAGACTGAGAATGTGACAGGTTCCCATGTAGACTGAGAGTGTGACAAGTTCCCATGTAGACAGAGAGTGTGACAAGTTCCCATGGAGTCTGAGCGCCTGACAAGTTCCCATGGAGACTTAGAGTGCGAGAAGTTCTCACGGAGACTGAAAGTGTGACAAGTTCCCATGGAGACTGAGGGTGTGACAAGTTCCCGTGGAGACTGAGAGTGTGACATATTCCCGTGGAGACTGAGAGTGTGAGAAGCTCCCGTGTAGACTGAAAGTGTGAC
The DNA here is from genome assembly GCF_030028105.1 of Mobula birostris. Taxonomy (NCBI): domain Eukaryota; kingdom Metazoa; phylum Chordata; class Chondrichthyes; order Myliobatiformes; family Myliobatidae; genus Mobula; species Mobula birostris. Next base: position 29,348 of record NW_027275576.1, on the reverse strand, counting down.
AAGTTCACATGGAGACTGAGAGTATGACATGTTCCCGTGGAGACTGAGAGTGTGAGAAGCTCCCATGTAGACTGAAAGTGTGACAAGTTCCCAAGTAGACTGAGAGTGTGACAAGTTCCCATGGAGACTGAGCGTGTGACAAATTCCCATGTAGACTGAGAGTGTGACAAGTTCCCATGTAGACTGAGAGTGTGACAAGTTCCCATGGAGACTGAGAGTGTGACAGGTTCCCATGGAGACTGAGAGTGTGACAAGTTTCCATGGAGACTGAGAGTGAGACAGGTTCCCATGTAGACTGAGAGTGTGAGAAGTTCTCACGGAGACTGAAAGTGTGACAAGTTCCCATGGAGACAGAGGGTGTGACAAGTTCCCGTGGAGACTGAGATTGTGACATGTTCCTGTGGAGACTGAGAGTGTGAGAAGCTCCCGTGTAGACTGAAAGTGTGACAAGTTCCCATGGAGACTGAGAGTGTGACATGTTCCCGTGGAGACTGAGAGTGTGAGAAGCTCCCATGTAGACTGAAAGTGTGACAAGTTCCCAAGTAGACTGAGAGTGTGACAAGTTCCCATGGAGACTGAGAGTGTGACAAGTTCCCATGGAGACTGAGCGTGTGACAAATTGCCATGTAGACTGAGAGTGTGACAAGTTCCCATGTTGACTGAGAGTGTGACAAGTTCCCATGGAGACTGAGACTGCGACAATTTCCCCATCCATGGAGACTAAGAGTGCGGCAAGTTCCCTTGTAGACTGAGAGTGTGACAAGTTCCCATGGAGTCTGATGGTGAGACAGGTTCCCATGTAGACTGAGAGTGTGACAAGTTTCCATGGGGACTGAGAGTGTGACAGGTTCCCATGTAGACTGAGAGTGTGACAAGTTCCCATGTAGACTGAGAGTGTGACAAGTTCCCATGGAGTCTGAGCGCCTGACAAGTTCCCATGGAGACTTAGAGTGTGAGAAGTTCTCATGGAGACTGAGAGTGTGACAAGTTCCCACGGAGACTGAGAGTGTCACAAGTTCCCATGGAGCCTGAGAGTGTGACAAGTTCTCATAGAGACTGAGAGTGTGTCAAGTTCCCATGGAGACTGAGAGTGTGGCAAGTTCCCAAGTAGACTGAGAGTGTGACAAGTTTCCATGGAGTCTGAGAGTGTGACAAATTCCCATGTAGACTGAGAGTGTGACAAGTTCCCATGGAGACTGAGAGTGTGACAAGTTCTAATGTGGACTGAGAGTGTGACAAGTTCCCATGGAGACTGAGAGTGTGACAAGTTTCCATGGAGAAAGAGAGTGTGACAAGTTCCGATGTAGACTGAGAGTGTGACAAGTTCCCATGCAGACTGAGAGTGTGACAAGGTCTGATGGAGACTGAGAGTGTGACAAGTTCCCATGGAGACTGAGAGTGTGACAAGTTTCCATGGATACCTAGAGTGTGACAAGTTCCCTTGGAGACCGAGAGCGTGACAAGTTCCCATGGAGTCCGAGAGTGTGACAAGTTCCCATGGAGACAGAGAGTGTGACAAATTCCCATGTAGACTGAGAGTGTGACAAGTTCCCAAGAAGACTGAGAGTGTGACAAGTTCCCATGGAGACTGAGAGTGTGACAAGTTCCCATGGAGACTGAGAGTGTGACAAGTTTCCATGGAGACCTAGAGTGTGACAAGTTCCCATGGAGACCGAGAGTGTGACAAGTTCCCATGGAGACTGAGCGTGTGACAAATTCCCATGTAGACTGAGAGTGTGACAAGTTCCCATGTAGACTGAGAGTGTGACAAGTTCCCATGGAGACTGAGAGTGCGACAAGTTCCCCATCCATGGAGACTAAGAGTGCGACAAGTTCCCTTGTAGACTGAGAGTGTGACAAGTTCCCATGGAGACTGATGGTGTGACAGGTTCCCATGTAGACTGAGAGTGTGACAAGTTCCCAAGTAGACTGAGAGTGTGACAAGTTCCCATGGAGACTGAGAGTGTGACAAGTTCCCATGGAGACTGAGAGTGTGACAAGTTTCCATGGAGACCTAGAGTGTGACAAGTTCCCATGGAGACCGAGAGTGTGACAAGTTCCCATGGAGACTGAGCGTGTGACAAATTCCCATGTAGACTGAGAGTGTGACAAGTTCCCATGTAGACTGAGAGTGTGACATGTTCCCATGGAGACTGAGAGTGTGACAAGCTCCCATGGAGAAAGAGATTGTGACAAGTTCCCTTGTAGACTGAGAGTGTGACAAGTTCCCATGCAGACTGAGAGTGTGATAATGTATCATGGAGACTGAGAGTGTGACAAGTTCCCATGGAGACTGAGAGTGCGACAAGTTCCCCATCCATGGAGACTAAGAGTGCGACAAGTTCCCTTGTAGACTGAGAGTGTGACAAGTTCCCATGGAGTCTGATGGTGTGACAGGTTCCCATGTAGACTGAGAGTGTGACAAGTTTCCATGGAGACTGAGAGTGTGACAGGTTCCCATGTAGACTGAGAGTGTGACATGTTCCCATGTAGACTGAGAGTGTGACTAGTTCCCATGGAGACTGAGAGGGTGACAATTTCCCATGGAGACTGAGAGTGTGACAAGTTCTCATGTAGACTGGGAGTGTGACAAGTTCCCATGTAGACTGAGAGTGTGACAAGTTCCCATGGAGTCTGAGAGTGTGACATGTTCCCATGGAGACTGAGAGTGTGACAAGTTTCCATGGAGACTGAGAGTTTGACAAGTTCCCATGTAGACTGAAAGTGTGACAAGTTTCCATGGAGGCTGACAGTGTGACAAGTTCTCATGTGGACTGAGGGTGTGACAAGTTCTCATGGAGACTGAGAGTGTGACAAGTTCCCATCTAGACCGAGAGTGTGACAAGTTCCCACGGAGACTGAGAGTGTGACAAGTTCCCATGGAGACTGAGGGTGTGACAAGTTCCCGTGGAGACTAAGAGTGTGACATGTTCCCGTGGAGACTGAGAGTGTGAGAAGCTCCCATGTAGACTGAGAGTGTGACAAGTTCCCATGGAGACTGAGAGTGTGACAAGTTCCCGTGGAGACTGAGAGTGTGAAAAGTTCTCTTGGAGACCGAGAGTTTGACAAGTTCCCATGGAGACCGAGAGTGTGACAAGTCCCCATGGAGACTGAGCGTGTGACAAATTCCCATGTAGACTGAGAGTGTGACAAGTTCCCATGTAGACTGAGAGTGTGACAAGTTCCCATGGAGACTGAGAGTGCGACAAGTTCCCCATCCATGGAGACTAAGAGTGCGACAAGTTCCCTTGCAGACTGAGAGTGTGATAAATTCTCATGGAGACTGAGAGTGTGACAAGTTCTCATGGAGTCTGATGGTGAGACAGGTTCCCATGTAGACTGAGAGTGTGACAAGTTTCCATGGGGACTGAGAGTGTGACAGGTTCCCATGTAGACTGAGAGTGTGACAAGTTCCCATGTAGACTGAGAGTGTGACAAGTTCCCATGGAGTCTGAGCGCCTGACAAGTTCCCATGGAGACTTAGAGTGTGAGAAGTTCTCATGGAGACTGAGAGTGTGACAAGTTCCCACGGAGACTGAGAGTGTCACAAGTTCCCATGGAGCCTGAGAGTGTGACAAGTTCTCATAGAGACTGAGAGTGTGTCAAGTTCCCATGGAGACTGAGAGTGTGGCAAGTTCCCAAGTAGACTGAGAGTGTGACAAGTTTCCATGGAGTCTGAGAGTGTGACAAATTCCCATGTAGACTGAGAGTGTGACAAGTTCCCATGGAGACTGAGAGTGTGACAAGTTCTAATGTGGACTGAGAGTGTGACAAGTTCCCATGGAGACTGAGAGTGTGACAAGTTTCCATGGAGAAAGAGAGTGTGACAAGTTCCGATGTAGACTGAGAGTGTGACAAGTTCCCATGCAGACTGAGAGTGTGACAAGGTCTGATGGAGACTGAGAGTGTGACAAGTTCCCATGGAGACTGAGAGTGTGACAAGTTTCCATGGATACCTAGAGTGTGACAAGTTCCCTTGGAGACCGAGAGCGTGACAAGTTCCCATGGAGTCCGAGAGTGTGACAAGTTCCCATGGAGACAGAGAGTGTGACAAATTCCCATGTAGACTGAGAGTGTGACAAGTTCCCAAGAAGACTGAGAGTGTGACAAGTTCCCATGGAGACTGAGAGTGTGACAAGTTCCCATGGAGACTGAGAGTGTGACAAGTTTCCATGGAGACCTAGAGTGTGACAAGTTCCCATGGAGACCGAGAGTGTGACAAGTTCCCATGGAGACTGAGCGTGTGACAAATTCCCATGTAGACTGAGAGTGTGACAAGTTCCCATGTAGACTGAGAGTGTGACAAGTTCCCATGGAGACTGAGAGTGCGACAAGTTCCCCATCCATGGAGACTAAGAGTGCGACAAGTTCCCTTGTAGACTGAGAGTGTGACAAGTTCCATGGAGACTGATGGTGTGACAGGTTCCCATGTAGACTGAGAGTGTGACAAGTTCCCAAGTAGACTGAGAGTGTGACAAGTTCCCATGGAGACTGAGAGTGTGACAAGTTCCCATGGAGACTGAGAGTGTGACAAGTTTCCATGGAGACCTAGAGTGTGACAAGTTCCCATGGAGACCGAGAGTGTGACAAGTTCCCATGGAGACTGAGCGTGTGACAAATTCCCATGTAGACTGAGAGTGTGACAAGTTCCCATGTAGACTGAGAGTGTGACATGTTCCCATGGAGACTGAGAGTGTGACAAGCTCCCATGGAGAAAGAGATTGTGACAAGTTCCCTTGTAGACTGAGAGTGTGACAAGTTCCCATGCAGACTGAGAGTGTGATAATGTATCATGGAGACTGAGAGTGTGACAAGTTCCCATGGAGACTGAGAGTGCGACAAGTTCCCCATCCATGGAGACTAAGAGTGCGACAAGTTCCCTTGTAGACTGAGAGTGTGACAAGTTCCCATGGAGTCTGATGGTGTGACAGGTTCCCATGTAGACTGAGAGTGTGACAAGTTTCCATGGAGACTGAGAGTGTGACAGGTTCCCATGTAGACTGAGAGTGTGACATGTTCCCATGTAGACTGAGAGTGTGACTAGTTCCCATGGAGACTGAGAGGGTGACAATTTCCCATGGAGACTGAGAGTGTGACAAGTTCTCATGTAGACTGGGAGTGTGACAAGTTCCCATGTAGACTGAGAGTGTGACAAGTTCCCATGGAGTCTGAGAGTGTGACATGTTCCCATGGAGACTGAGAGTGTGACAAGTTTCCATGGAGACTGAGAGTTTGACAAGTTCCCATGTAGACTGAAAGTGTGACAAGTTTCCATGGAGGCTGACAGTGTGACAAGTTCTCATGTGGACTGAGGGTGTGACAAGTTCTCATGGAGACTGAGAGTGTGACAAGTTCCCATCTAGACCGAGAGTGTGACAAGTTCCCACGGAGACTGAGAGTGTGACAAGTTCCCATGGAGACTGAGGGTGTGACAAGTTCCCGTGGAGACTAAGAGTGTGACATGTTCCCGTGGAGACTGAGAGTGTGAGAAGCTCCCATGTAGACTGAGAGTGTGACAAGTTCCCATGGAGACTGAGAGTGTGACAAGTTCCCGTGGAGACTGAGAGTGTGAAAAGTTCTCTTGGAGACCGAGAGTTTGACAAGTTCCCATGGAGACCGAGAGTGTGACAAGTCCCCATGAGACTGAGCGTGTGACAAATTCCCATGTAGACTGAGAGTGTGACAAGTTCCCATGTAGACTGAGAGTGTGACAAGTTCCCATGGAGACTGAGAGTGCGACAAGTTCCCCATCCATGGAGACTAAGAGTGCGACAAGTTCCCTTGCAGACTGAGAGTGTGATAAATTCTCATGGAGACTGAGAGTGTGACAAGTTCTCATGGAGTCTGATGGTGTGACAGGTTCCCATGTAGACTGAGAGTGTGACAAGTTTCCATGGGGACTGAGAGTGTGACAGGTTCCCATGTAGACTGAGAGTGTGACAAGTTCCCATGTAGACTGAGAGTGTGACAAGTTCCCATGGAGTCTGAGCGCCTGACAAGTTCCCATGGAGACTTAGAGTGTGAGAAGTTCTCATGGAGACTGAGAGTGTGACAAGTTCCCACGGAGACTGAGAGTGTCACAAGTTCCCATGGAGCCTGAGAGTGTGACAAGTTCTCATAGAGACTGAGAGTGTGTCAAGTTCCCATGGAGACTGAGAGAGTGACAAGTTCCCATGGAGACTGAGAGTGTGATAAATTCTCATGGAGACTGAGAGTGTGGCAAGTTCCCAAGTAGACTGAGAGTGTGACAAGTTTCCATGAGTCTGAGAGTGTGACAAATTCCCATGTAGACTGAGAGTGTGACAAGTTCCCATGGAGACTGAGAGTGTGACAAGTTCTCATGTGGACTGAGAGTGTGACAAGTTCCCATGGAGACTGAGAGTGTGACGAGTTTCCATGGAGAAAGAGAGTGTGACAAGTTCCGATGTAGACTGAGAGTGTGACAAGTTCCCATGCAGACTGAGAGTGTGACAAGGTCTCATGAAGACTGAGAGTGTGACAAGTTCCCATGGAGACTGAGAGTGTGACAAGTTTCCATGGATACCTAGAGTGTGACAAGTTCCCTTGGAGACCGAGAGCGTGACAAGTTCCCATGGAGACCGAGAGTGTGACAAGTTCCCATGGAGACTGAGAGTGTGACAAATTCCCATGTAGACTGAGAGTGTGACAAGTTCCCAAGTAGACTGAGAGTGTGACAAGTTCCCATGGAGACTGAGAGTGTGACAAGTTTCCATGGAGACCTAGAGTGTGACAAGTTCCCATGGAGACCGAGAGTGTGACAAGTTCCCATGGAGACTGAGCGTGTGACAAATTCCCATGTAGACTGAGAGTGTGACAAGTTCCCATGTAGACTGAGAGTGTGACAAGTTCCCATGGAGACTGAGAGTGCGACAAGTTCCCCATCCATGGAGACTAAGAGGGCGACAAGTTCCCTTGTAGACTGAGAGTGTGACAAGTTCCCATGGAGACTGATGGTGTGACGGGTTCCCATGTAGACTGAGAGTGTGACAAGTTCCCATGGAGTCTGATGGTGTGACAGGTTCCCATGTAGACTGAGAGTGTGACAAGTTTCCATGGAGACTGAGAGTGTGACAGGTTCCCATGTAGACTGAGAGTGTGACAAGTTCCCATGGAGACTGAGAGGGTGACAATTTCCCATGGAGACTGAGAGTGTGACAAGTTCTCATGTAGACTGAGAGTGTGACAAGTTCCCATGTAGACTGAGAGTGTGACAAGTTCCCATGGAGACTGAGAGTGTGACATGTTCCCATGGAGACTGAGAGTGTGACAAGTTTCCATGGAGAATGAGAGCGTGACAAGTTCCCATGTTGACTGAAAGTGTGACAAGTTTCCATGGAGACTGACAGTGTGACAAGTTCTCATGTGGACTGAGAGTGTGACAAGTTCTCATGGAGACTGAGAGTGTGACAAGTTCCCATGTAGACCGAGAGTGTGACAAGTTCCCACGGAGACTGAGAGTGTGACAAGTTCCCATGGAGATTGAGGGTGTGACAAGTTCCCGTGGAGACTGAGAGTGTGACATGTTCCCGTGGAGACTGAGAGTGTGAGAAGCTCCCATGTAGACTGAAAGTGTGACAAGTTCCCAACTAGACTGAGAGTGTGACAAGTTCCCTTGGAGACCGAGAGTGTGACAAGTTCCCATGGAGACCGAGAGTGTGACAAGTCCCCGTGGAGACTGAGCGTGTGACAAATTCCCATGTAGACTGAGAGTGTGACAAGTTCCCATGGAGACTGAGAGTGCGACAAGTTCCCCATCCATGGAGACTAAGAGTGCGACAAGTTCCCTTGTAGACTGAGAGTGTGACAAGTTCCCATGGTGACTGATGGTGTGACACGTTCCCATGTAGACTGAGAGTGTGACAAGTTCCCATGGACACTGAGAGTGTGACAGGTTCCCATGGAGACTGAGAGTGTGACAAGTTTCCATGGAGACTGAGAGTGTGACAGGTTCCCATGTAGACTGAGCGCCTGACAAGTTCCCATGGAGACTTCGAGTGTGAGAAGTTCTCATGGAGACTGAAACTGTGACAAGTTCCCATGGAGACTGAGGGTGTGACAAGTTCCCGTGGAGACTGAGAGTGTGACATGTTCCCGTGGAGACTGAGAGTGTGAGAAGCTCCCGTGTAGACTGAAAGTGTGACAAGTTCCCATGAAGACTGAGAGTGTGACATGTTCCCGTGGAGACTGAGAGTGTGAGAAGCTCCATGTAGACTGAAAGTGTGACAAGTTCCCAAGTAGACTGAGAGTGTGACAAGTTCCCTTGGAGACTGAGAGTGTGACAAGTTCCCATGGAGACTGAGAGTGTGACAAGTTTCCATGGAGACCTAGAGTGTGACAAGTTCCCATGGAGACCGAGAGTGTGACAAGTTCCCATGGAGACTCAGCGTGTGACAAATTCCCATGTAGACTGAGAGTGTGACAAGTTCCCATGTAGACTGAGAGTGTCACAAGTTCCCATGGAGACTGACAGTGTGACATGTTCCCGTGGAGACTGAGAGTGTTAGAAGCTCCCATGTAGACTGAAAGTGTGACAAGTTCCCAAGCAGAATGAGAGTGTGACAAGTTCCCATGGAGACTGAGAGTGTGACAAGCTCCCATGGAGACTGAGCGTGTGACAAATTCCCATGTAGACTGAGAGTGTGACAAGTTCCCATGTAGACTGAGAGTGTGACAAGTTCCCATGGAGTCTGATGGTGTGACAGGTTCCCATGTAGACTGAGAGTGTGACAAGTTTCCATGGGGACTGAGAGTGTGACAGGTTCCCATGTAGACTGAGAGTGTGACAAGTTCCCATGTAGACTGAGAGTGTGACAAGTTCCCATGGAGTCTGAGCGCCTGACAAGTTCCCATGGAGACTTAGAGTGTGAGAAGTTCTCACAGAGACTGAGAGTGTGACAAGTTCCCACGGAGACTGAGAGTGTCACAAGTTCCCATGGAGCCTGAGAGTGTGACAAGTTCTCATGGAGACTGAGAGTGTGGCAAGTTCCCAAGTAGACTGAGAGTGTGACAAGTTTCCATGGAGTCTGAGAGTGCGACAAATTCCCATGTAGACTGAGAGTGTGACAAGTTCCCATGGAGTCTGAGAGTGTGACAAGTTCTCATGTGGACTGAGAGTGTGACAAGTTCCCATGGAGACTGAGAGTGTGACAAGTTTCCATGGAGAAAGAGAGTGTGACAAGTTCCGATGTAGACTGAGAGTGTGACAAGTTCCCATGCAGACTGAGAGAGTGACAAGGTCTCATGGAGACTGAGAGTGTGACAAGTTCCCATGGAGACTGAGAGTGTGACAAGTTCCCATGGAGTCTGAGCGCCTGACAAGTTCCCATGGAATCTTAGAGTGTGAGAAGTTCTCACGGAGGCTGAGAGTGTGACAAGTTCCCACGGAGACTGAGAGTGTCACAAGTTCCCATGGAGCCTGAGAGTGTGACAAGTTCTCATGTAGACTGAGAGTGTGACAAGTTCCCATGGAGACTGAGAGTGTGACAAGTTCCCATGGAGACTGAGAGTGTGACAAGTTCCCTTGTAGACTGAGAGTGTGACAAGTTCCCATGGAGACTGATGGTGTGACAGGTTCCCATGTAGACAGAGAGTGTGACAAGTTCCCAAGTAGACTGAGAGTGTGACAAGTTCCCATGGAGACTGAGAGTGTGACAAGTTCCCATGGAGACTGAGAGTGTGACAAGTTTCCATGGAGACCTAGAGTATGACAAGTTCCCATGGAGACCGAGAGTGTGACAAGTTCCCATGGAGACTGAGCGTGTGACAAATTCCCATGTAGACTGAGAGTGTGACAAGTTCCCATGTAGATTGAGAGTGTGACATGTTCCCATGGAGACTGAGAGTGTGACAGGTTCCCATGCAGACTGAGAGTGTGATAATGTCTCATGGAGACTGAGAGTGTGACAAGTTCCCATGGAGACTGAGAGTGCGACAAGTTCCCCATCCATGGAGACTAAGAGTGCGACAAGTTCCCTTGTAGACTGAGAGTGTGACAAGTTCCCATGGAGTCTGATGGTGTGACAGGTTCCCATGTAGACTGAGAGTGTGACAAGTTTCCATGGAGACTGAGAGTGTGACAGGTTCCCATGTAGACTGAGAGTGTGACATGTTCCCATGTAGACTGAGAGTGTGACTAGTTCCCATGGAGACTGAGAGGGTGACAATTTCCCATGGAGACTGAGAGTGTGACAAGTTCTCATGTAGACTGGGAGTGTGACAAGTTCCCATGGAGTCTGAGAGTGTGACATGTTCCCATGGAGACTGAGAGAGTGACAAGTTTCCATGGAGACTGAGAGTGTGACAAGTTCCCATGTAGACTGAAAGTGTGACAAGTTTCCATGGAGGCTGACAGTGTGACAAGTTCTCATGTGGACTGAGGGTGTGACAAGTTCTCATGGAGAGTGAGAGTGTGACAAGTTCCCATGTAGACCGAGAGTGTGACAAGTTCCCACGGAGACTGAGAGTGTGACAAGTTCCCATGGAGACTGAGGGTGTGACAAGTTCCCGTGGAGACTGAGAGTGTGACATGTTCCCGTGGAGACTGAGAGTGTGAGAAGCTCCATGTAGACTGAGAGTGTGACAAGTTCCCATGGAGACTGAGAGTGTGACAAGTTCCCATGGAGACTGAGAGTGTGAAAAGTTCCCTTGGAGACCGAGAGTGTGACAAGTCCCCATGGAGACTGAGCGTGTGACAAATTCCCATGTAGACTGAGAGTGTGACAAGTTCCCATGTAGACTGAGAGTGTGACAAGTTCCCATGGAGACTGAGAGTGCGACAAGTTCCCCATCCATGGAGACTAAGAGTGCGACAAGTTCCCTTGTAGACTGAGAGTGTGATAAATTCTCATGGAGACTGAGAGTGTGACAAGTTCTCATGTGGACTGAGAGTGTGACAAGCTCCCATGGAGACTGAGAGTGTGACAAGTTTCCATGGAGAAAGAGAGTGTGACAAGTTCCGATGTAGACTGAGAGTGTGACAAGTTCCCATGCAGACTGAGGGTGTGACAAGGTCTCATGGAGACTGAGAGTGTGACAAGTTCCCATGGAGACTGAGAGTGTGACAAGTTTCCATGGATACCTAGAGTGTGACAAGTTCCCTTGGAGACCGAGAGCGTGACAAGTTCCCATGGAGACCGAGAGTGTGACAAGTTCCCATGGAGACTGAGCGTGTGACAAATTCCCATGTAGACTGAGAGTGTGACAAGTTCCCATGTAGACTGAGAGTGTGACAAGTTCCCATGGAGACTGAGAGTGCGAAAAGTTCCCCATCCATGGAGACTAAGAGTGCGACAAGTTCCCTTGTAGACTGAGAGTGTGACAAGTTCCCATGGAGGACTGATGGTGTGACAGTTTCCCATGTAGACTGAGAGTGTGACAAGTTCCCAAGTAGACTGAGAGTGTGACAAGTTCCCATGGAGACTGAGAGTGTGACAAGTTTCCATGGAGATTGAGAGTGTGACAAGTTTCCATGGAGACCTAGAGTGTGACAAGTTCCCATGGAGACCGAGAGTGTGACAAGTCCCCATGGAGACTGAGCGTGTGACAAATTCCCATGTAGACTGAGAGTGTGACAAGTTCCCATGTAGACTGAGAGTGTGACAAGTTCCCATGGAGACTGAGAGTGCGACAAGTTCCCCATCCATGGAGACTAAGAGTGCGACAAGTTCCCTTGTAGACTGAGAGTGTGACAAGTTGCCATGGAGACTGATGGTGTGACAGGTTCCCATGTAGACTGAGAATGTGACAAGTTCCCATGGAGACTGAGAGTGTGAGAGGTTCCCATGGAGACTGAGAGTGTGACAAGTTCCGACGGAGACTGAGAGTGTGACAAGTTCCCATGGAGACTGAGAGTGTGACAAGTTTCCATGGATACCTAGATTGTGACAAGTTCCCTTGGAGACCGAGAGCGTGACAAGTTCCCATGGAGACCGAGAGTGTGACAAGTTCCCATGGAGACTGAGCGTGTGACAAATTCCCATGTAGACTGAGAGTGTGACAAGTTCCCATGTAGACTGAGAGTCTGACAAGTTCCCATGGAGACTGAGAGTGCGAAAAGTTCCCCATCCATGGAGACTAAGAGTGCGACAAGTTCCCTTGTAGACTGAGAGTGTGAAAAGTTCCCATGGAGACTGATGGTGTGACAGGTTCCCATGTAGACTGAGAGTGTGACAAGTTCCCAAGTAGACTGAGAGTGTGACAAGTTCCCATGGAGACTGAGAGTGTGACAAGTTTCCATGGAGACCTAGAGAGTGACAAGTTCCCATGGAGACCGAGAGTGTGACAAGTCCCCATGGAGACTGAGCGTGTGACAAATTCCCATGTAGACTGAGAGTGTGACAAGTTCCCATGTAGACTGAGAGTGTGACAAGTTCCCATGGAGGCTGAGAGTGCGACAAGTTCCCCATCCATGGAGACTAAGAGTGCGACAAGTTCCCTTGTAGACTGAGAGTGTGACAAGTTCCCATGGAGACTGAGAGTGTGACAAGTTCCCTTGTAGACTGAGAGTGTGACAAGTTCCCATGGAGACTGATGGTGTGACAGGTTCCCATGTAGACAGAGAGTGTGACAAGTTCCCAAGTAGACTGAGAGTGTGACAAGTTCCCATGGAGACTGAGAGTGTGACAAGTTCCCATGGAGACTGAGAGTGTGACAAGTTTCCATGGAGACCTAGAGTGTGACAAGTTCCCATGGAGACCGAGAGTGCGACAAGTTCCCATGGACTGAGCGTGTGACAAATTCCCATGTAGACTGAGAGTGTGACAAGTTCCCATGTAGATTGAGAGTGTGACATGTTCCCATGGAGACTGAGAGTGTGACAAGCTCCCATGGAGAAAGAGATTGTGACAAGTTCCCTTGTAGACTGAGAGTGTGACAGGTTCCCATGCAGACTGAGAGTGTGATAATGTCTCATGGAGACTGAGAGTGTGACAAGTTCCCATGGAGACTGAGAGTGCGACAAGTTCCCCATCCATGGAGACTAAGAGTGCGACAAGTTCCCTTGTAGACTGAGAGTGTGACAAGTTCCCATGGAGTCTGATGGTGACAGGTTCCCATGTAGACTGAGAGTGTGACAAGTTTCCATGGAGACTGAGAGTGTGACAGGTTCCCATGTAGACTGAGAGTGTGACATGTTCCCATGTAGACTGAGAGTGTGACTAGTTCCCATGGAGACTGAGAGGGTGACAATTTCCCATGGAGACTGAGAGTGTGACAAGTTCTCATGTAGACTGGGAGTGTGACAAGTTCCCATGTAGACTGAGAGTGTGACAAGTTCCCATGGAGTCTGAGAGTGTGACATGTTCCCATGGAGACTGAGAGTGTGACAAGTTTCCATGGAGACTGAGAGTGTGACAAGTTCCCATGTAGACTGAAAGTGTGACAAGTTTCCATGGAGGCTGACAGTGTGACAAGTTCTCATGTGGACTGAGGGTGTGACAAGTTCTCATGGAGACTGAGAGTGTGACAAGTTCCCATGTAGACCGAGAGTGTGACAAGTTCCCACGGAGACTGAGAGTGTGACAAGTTCCCATGGAGACTGAGGGTGTGACAAGTTCCCGTGGAGACTGAGAGTGTGACATGTTCCCGTGGAGACTGAGAGTGTGAGAAGCTCCCATGTAGACTGAGAGTGTGACAAGTTCCCATGGAGACTGAGTGTGACAAGTTCCCATGGAGACTGAGAGTGTGAAAAGTTCCCTTGGAGACCGAGAGTGTGACAAGTTCCCATGGAGACCGAGAGTGTGACAAGTCCCCATGGAGACTGAGCGTGTGACAAATTCCCATGTAGACTGAGAGTGTGACAAGTTCCCATGTAGACTGAGAGTGTGACAAGTTCCCATGGAGACTGAGAGTGCGACAAGTTCCCCATCCATGGAGACTAAGAGTGCGACAAGTTCCCTTGTAGACTGAGAGTGTGATAAATTCTCATGGAGACTGAGAGTGTGACAAGTTCTCATGTGGACTGAGAGTGTGACAAGCTCCCATGGAGACTGAGAGTGTGACAAGTTTCCATGGAGAAAGAGAGTGTGACAAGTTCCGATGTAGACTGAGAGTGTGACAAGTTCCCATGCAGACTGAGGGTGTGACAAGGTCTCATGGAGACTGAGAGTGTGACAAGTTCCCATGGAGACTGAGAGTGTGACAAGTTTCCATGGATACCTAGAGTGTGACAAGTTCCCTTTGAGACCGAGAGCGTGACAAGTTCCCATGGAGACCGAGAGTGTGACAAGTTCCCATGGAGACTGAGCGTGTGACAAATTCCCATGTAGACTGAGAGTGTGACAAGTTCCCATGTAGACTGAGAGTGTGACAAGTTCCCATGGAGACTGAGAGTGCGAAAAGTTCCCCATCCATGGAGACTAAGAGTGCGACAAGTTCCCTTGTAGACTGAGAGTGTGACAAGTTCCCATGGAGACTGATGGTGTGACAGGTTCCCATGTAGACTGAGAGTGTGACAAGTTCCCATGGAGACTGAGAGTGTGAGAGGTTCCCATGGAGACTGAGAGTGTGACAAGTTCCACGGAGACTGAGAGTGTGACAAGTTCCCATGGAGTCTGATGGTGTGACAGTTTCCCATGTAGACTGAGAGTGTGACAAGTTTCCATGGAGACTGAGAGTGTGACAGGTTCCCATGTAGACTGAGAGTGTGACAAGTTCCCATGGAGACTGAGAGGGTGACAATTTCCCATGGAGACTGAGGAGTGTGAGAAGTTCTCATGTAGACTGAGAGTGTGACAAGTTCCCATGTAGACTGAGAGTGTGACAGGTTCCCATGGAGACTGAGAGTGTGACATGTTCCCATGGAGACTGAGAGTGTGACAAGTTTCCATGGAGACTGAGAGTGTGACAAGTTCCATGTTGACTGAAAGTGTGACAAGTTTCCATGGAGACTGACAGTGTGACAAGTTCTCATGTGGACTGAGAGTGTGACAAGTTCTCATGGAGACTGAGAGTGTGACAAGTTCCCATGTAGACCGAGAGTGTGAGAAGTTCCCACGGAGACTGAGAGTGTGACAAGTTCCCATGGAGACTGAGGGTGTGACAAGTTCCCGTGGAGACTGAGAGTGTGACATGTTCCCGTGGAGACTGAGAGTGTGAGAAGCTCCCATGTAGACTGAAAGTGTGACAAGTTCCCAAGTAGACTGAGAGTGTGACAAGTTCCCTTGGAGACTGAGAGTGTGACAAGTTCCCATGGAGACTGAGAATGTGACAAGTTTCCATGGAGACCTAGAGTGTGACAAGTTCCCATGGAGACCGAGAGTGTGACAAGTTCCCATGGAGACTCAGCGTGTGACAAATTCCCATGTAGACTGAGAGTGTGACAAGTTCCCATGTAGACTGAGAGTGTGACAAGTTCCCATGGAGACTGACAGTGTGACATGTTCCCGTGGAGACTGAGAGTGTGAGAAGCTCCCATGTAGACTGAAAGTGTGACAAGTTCCCAAGTAGACTGAGAGTGTGACAAGTTCCCATGGAGACTGAGAGTGTGACAAGCTCCCATGGAGACTGAGCGTCTGACAAATTCCCATGTAGACTGAGAGTGTGACAAGTTCCCATGTAGACTGAGAGTGTGACAAGTTCCCATGGAGACTGAGACTGCGACAAGTTCCCCATCCATGGAGACTAAGAGTGCGACAAGTTCCCTTGTAGACTGAGAGTGTGACAAGTTCCCATGGAGTCTGATGGTGTGACAGGTTCCCATGTAGACTGAGAGTGTGACAAGTTTCCATGGGGACTGAGAGTGTGACAGGTTCCCATGTAGACTGAGAGTGTGACAAGTTCCCATGTAGACTGAGAGTGTGACAAGTTCGCATGGAGTCTGAGCGCCTGACAAGTTCCCATGGAGACTTAGAGTATGACAAGTTCCCTTGGAGACCGAGAGCGTGACAAGTTCCCATGGAGACCGAGAGTGTGACAAGTTCCCATGGAGACTGAGCGTGTGACAAATTCCGATGTAGACTGAGAGTGTGGCAAGTTCCCATGTAGACTGAGAGTCTGACAAGTTCCCATGGAGACTGAGAGTGCGACAAGTTCCCCATCCATGGAGACTAAGAGTGCGACAAGTTTCCTTGTAGACTGAGAGTGTGACAAGTTCCCATGGAGACTGATGGTGTGACAGGTTCCCATGTAGACTGAGAGTGTGACAAGTTCCCAAGTAGACTGAGAGTGTGACAAGTTCCCATGGAGACTGAGAGTGTGACAAGTTCCCATGGAGACTGAGAGTGTGACAAGTTTCCATGGAGACCTGGAGTGTGACGAGTTCCCATGGAGACCGAGAGTGTGACAAGTTCCCATGGAGACTGAGCGTGTGACAAATTCCCATGTAGACTGAGAGTGTGACAAGTTCCCATGTAGACTGAGAGTGTGACAAGTTCCCATGGAGTCTGAGAGTGCGACATGTTCCCCATCCATGGAGACTAAGAGTGCGACAAGTTCCCTTGTAGACTGAGAGTGTGACAAGTTCCCATGGAGACTGATGGTGTGACAGGTTCCCATGGAGACTGAGAGTGTGACAAGTTCCCATGGAGACTGAGAGTATGACAAGTTTCCATTGAGACCTAGAGTGTGACAAGTTCCCATGGAGACCGAGAGTGTGACAAGTTCCCATGGAGACTGAGCATGTGACAAATTCCCACGTAGACTGAGAGTGTGACAAGTTCCCAGTAGACTGAGAGTGTGACAAGTTCCCATGGAGACTGAGAGTGCGACAAGTTCCCCATCCATGGAGACTAAGAGTGCGACAAGTTCCCTTGTAGACTGAGAGTGTGACAAGTTTCCATGGAGACCTGGAGTGTGACAAGTTCCCATGGAGACCGAGAGTGTGACAAGTTCCCATGGAGACTGAGCGTGTGACAAATTCCCATGTGGACTGAGAGTGTGACAAGTTCCCATGTAGACTGAGAGTGTGACAAGTTCCCATGGAGACTGAGAGTGCGACAAGTTCCCCATCCATGGAGACTAAGAGTGCGACAAGTTCCCTTGTAGACTGAGAGTGTGACAAGTTCCCATGGAGACTGATGGTATGACAGGTTCGCATGTAGACTGAGAGTGTGACAAGTTCCCATGGAGACTGAGAGTGTGAGAGGTTCCCATGGAGACTGAGAGTGTGACAAGTTCCCATGGAGTCTGATGGTGTGACAGGTGCCCATGTAGACTGAGAGTGTGACAAGTTTCCATGGAGACTGAGAGTGTGACAGGTTCCCATGTAGACTGAGAGTGTGACAAGTTCCCATGGAGACTGAGAGGGTGACAATTTCCCATGGAGACTGAGAGTGTGGCAAGTTCTCATGTAGACTGAGAGTGTGACAAGTTCCCATGTAGACTGAGAGTGTGACAAGTTCCCTTGTAGACTGAGAGTGTGACAAGTTGCCATGGAGACTGATGGTGTGACAGGTTCCCATGTAGACTGAGAATGTGACAAGTTCCCATGGAGACTGAGAGTGTGAGAGGTTCCCATGGAGACTGAGAGTCTGACAAGTTCCGACGGAGACTGAGAGTGTGACAAGTTCCCATGGAGACTGAGAGTGTGACAAGTTTCCATGGATACCTAGATTGTGACAAGTTCCCTTGGAGACCGAGAGCGTGACAAGTTCCCATGGAGACCGAGAGTGTGACAAGTTCCCATGGAGACTGAGCGTGTGACAAATTCCCATGTAGACTGAGAGTGTGACAAGTTCCCATGTAGACTGAGAGTCTGACAAGTTCCCATGGAGACTGAGAGTGCGAAAAGTTCCCCATCCATGGAGACTAAGAGTGCGACAAGTTCCCTTGTAGACTGAGAGTGTGAAAAGTTCCCATGGAGACTGATGGTGTGACAGGTTCCCATGTAGACTGAGAGTGTGACAAGTTCCCAAGTAGACTGAGAGTGTGACAAGTTCCCATGGAGACCGAGAGTGTGACAAGTTTCCATGGAGACCTAGAGAGTGACAAGTTCCCATGGAGACCGAGAGTGTGACAAGTCCCCATGGAGACTGAGCGTGTGACAAATTCCCATGTAGACTGAGAGTGTGACAAGTTCCCATGTAGACTGAGAGTGTGACAAGTTCCCATGGAGGCTGAGAGTGCGACAAGTTCCCCATCCATGGAGACTAAGAGTGCGACAAGTTCCCTTGTAGACTGAGAGTGTGACAAGTTCCCATGGAGACTGAGAGTGTGACAAGTTCCCTTGTAGACTGAGAGTGTGACAAGTTCCCATGGAGACTGATGGTGTGACAGGTTCCCATGTAGACAGAGAGTGTGACAAGTTCCCAAGTAGACTGAGAGTGTGACAAGTTCCCATGGAGACTGAGAGTGTGACAAGTTCCCATGGAGACTGAGAGTGTGACAAGTTTCCATGGAGACCTAGAGTGTGACAAGTTCCCATGGAGACCGAGAGTGCGACAAGTTCCCATGGAGACTGAGCGTGTGACAAATTCCCATGTAGACTGAGAGTGTGACAAGTTCCCATGTAGATTGAGAGTGTGACATGTTCCCATGGAGACTGAGAGTGTGACAAGCTCCCATGGAGAAAGAGATTGTGACAAGTTCCCTTGTAGACTGAGAGTGTGACAGGTTCCCATGCAGACTGAGAGTGTGATAATGTCTCATGGAGACTGAGAGTGTGACAAGTTCCCATGGAGACTGAGAGTGCGACAAGTTCCCCATCCATGGAGACTAAGAGTGCGACAAGTTCCCTTGTAGACTGAGAGTGTGACAAGTTCCCATGGAGTCTGATGGTGTGACAGGTTCCCATGTAGACTGAGAGTGTGACAAGTTTCCATGGAGACTGAGAGTGTGACAGGTTCCCATGTAGACTGAGAGTGTGACATGTTCCCATGTAGACTGAGAGTGTGACTAGTTCCCATGGAGACTGAGAGGGTGACAATTTCCCATGGAGACTGAGAGTGTGACAAGTTCTCATGTAGACTGGGAGTGTGACAAGTTCCCATGTAGACTGAGAGTGTGACAAGTTCCCATGGAGTCTGAGAGTGTGACATGTTCCCATGGAGACTGAGAGTGTGACAAGTTTCCATGGAGACTGAGAGTGTGACAAGTTCCCATGTAGACTGAAAGTGTGACAAGTTTCCATGGAGGCTGACAGTGTGACAAGTTCTCATGTGGACTGAGGGTGTGACAAGTTCTCATGGAGACTGAGAGTGTGACAAGTTCCCATGTAGACCGAGAGTGTGACAAGTTCCCACGGAGACTGAGAGTGTGACAAGTTCCCATGGAGACTGAGGGTGTGACAAGTTCCCGTGGAGACTGAGAGTGTGACATGTTCCCGTGGAGACTGAGAGTGTGAGAAGCTCCCATGTAGACTGAGAGTGTGACAAGTTCCCATGGAGACTGAGAGTGTGACAAGTTCCCATGGAGACTGAGAGTGTGAAAAGTTCCCTTGGAGACCGAGAGTGTGACAAGTTCCCATGGAGACCGAGAGTGTGACAAGTCCCCATGGAGACTGAGCGTGTGACAAATTCCCATGTAGACTGAGAGTGTGACAAGTTCCCATGTAGACTGAGAGTGTGACAAGTTCCCATGGAGACTGAGAGTGCGACAAGTTCCCCATCCATGGAGACTAAGAGTGCGACAAGTTCCCTTGTAGACTGAGAGTGTGATAAATTCTCATGGAGACTGAGAGTGTGACAAGTTCTCATGTGGACTGAGAGTGTGACAAGCTCCCATGGAGACTGAGAGTGTGACAAGTTTCCATGGAGAAAGAGAGTGTGACAAGTTCCGATGTAGACTGAGAGTGTGACAAGTTCCCATGCAGACTGAGGGTGTGACAAGGTCTCATGGAGACTGAGAGTGTGACAAGTTCCCATGGAGACTGAGAGTGTGACAAGTTTCCATGGATACCTAGAGTGTGACAAGTTCCCTTTGAGACCGAGAGCGTGACAAGTTCCCATGGAGACCGAGAGTGTGACAAGTTCCCATGGAGACTGAGCGTGTGACAAATTCCCATGTAGACTGAGAGTGTGACAAGTTCCCATGTAGACTGAGAGTGTGACAAGTTCCCATGGAGACTGAGAGTGCGAAAAGTTCCCCATCCATGGAGACTAAGAGTGCGACAAGTTCCCTTGTAGACTGAGAGTGTGACAAGTTCCCATGGAGACTGATGGTGTGACAGGTTCCCATGTAGACTGAGAGTGTGACAAGTTCCCATGGAGACTGAGAGTGTGAGAGGTTCCCATGGAGACTGAGAGTGTGACAAGTTCCCACGGAGACTGAGAGTGTGACAAGTTCCCATGGAGTCTGATGGTGTGACAGTTTCCCATGTAGACTGAGAGTGTGACAAGTTTCCATGGAGACTGAGAGTGTGACAGGTTCCCATGTAGACTGAGAGTGTGACAAGTTCCCATGGAGACTGAGAGGGTGACAATTTCCCATGGAGACTGAGAGTGTGAGAAGTTCTCATGTAGACTGAGAGTGTGACAAGTTCCCATGTAGACTGAGAGTGTGACAGGTTCCCATGGAGACTGAGAGTGTGACATGTTCCCATGGAGACTGAGAGTGTGACAAGTTTCCATGGAGACTGAGAGTGTGACAAGTTCCCATGTTGACTGAAAGTGTGACAAGTTTCCATGGAGACTGACAGTGTGACAAGTTCTCATGTGGACTGAGAGTGTGACAAGTTCTCATGGAGACTGAGAGTGTGACAAGTTCCCATGTAGACCGAGAGTGTGAGAAGTTCCCACGGAGACTGAGAGTGTGACAAGTTCCCATGGAGACTGAGGGTGTGACAAGTTCCCGTGGAGACTGAGAGTGTGACATGTTCCCGTGGAGACTGAGAGTGTGAGAAGCTCCCATGTAGACTGAAAGTGTGACAAGTTCCCAAGTAGACTGAGAGTGTGACAAGTTCCCTTGGAGACTGAGAGTGTGACAAGTTCCCATGGAGACTGAGAGTGTGACAAGTCCCCATGGAGACTGAGCGTGTGACAAATTCCCATGTAGACTGAGAGTGTGACAAGTTCCCATGTAGACTGAGAGTGTGACAAGTTCCCATGGAGACTGAGAGTGCGACAAGTTCCCCATCCATGGAGACTAAGAGTGCGACAAGTTCCCTTGTAGACTGAGAGTGTGATAAATTCTCATGGAGACTGAGAGTGTGACAAGTTCTCATGTGGACTGAGAGTGTGACAAGCTCCCATGGAGACTGAGAGTGTGACAAGTTTCCATGGAGAAAGAGAGTGTGACAAGTTCCGATGTAGACTGAGAGTGTGACAAGTTCCCATGCAGACTGAGGGTGTGACAAGGTCTCATGGAGACTGAGAGTGTGACAAGTTCCCATGGAGACTGAGAGTGTGACAAGTTTCCATGGATACCTAGAGTGTGACAAGTTCCCTTTGAGACCGAGAGCGTGACAAGTTCCCATGGAGACCGAGAGTGTGACAAGTTCCCATGGAGACTGAGCGTGTGACAAATTCCCATGTAGACTGAGAGTGTGACAAGTTCCCATGTAGACTGAGAGTGTGACAAGTTCCCATGGAGACTGAGAGTGCGAAAAGTTCCCCATCCATGGAGACTAAGAGTGCGACAAGTTCCCTTGTAGACTGAGAGTGTGACAAGTTCCCATGGAGACTGATGGTGTGACAGGTTCCCATGTAGACTGAGAGTGTGACAAGTTCCCATGGAGACTGAGAGTGTGAGAGGTTCCCATGGAGACTGAGAGTGTGACAAGTTCCCACGGAGACTGAGAGTGTGACAAGTTCCCATGGAGTCTGATGGTGTGACAGTTTCCCATGTAGACTGAGAGTGTGACAAGTTTCCATGGAGACTGAGAGTGTGACAGGTTCCCATGTAGACTGAGAGTGTGACAAGTTCCCATGGAGACTGAGAGGGTGACAATTTCCCATGGAGACTGAGAGTGTGAGAAGTTCTCATGTAGACTGAGAGTGTGACAAGTTCCCATGTAGACTGAGAGTGTGACAGGTTCCCATGGAGACTGAGAGTGTGACATGTTCCCATGGAGACTGAGAGTGTGACAAGTTTCCATGGAGACTGAGAGTGTGACAAGTTCCCATGTTGACTGAAAGTGTGACAAGTTTCCATGGAGACTGACAGTGTGACAAGTTCTCATGTGGACTGAGAGTGTGACAAGTTCTCATGGAGACTGAGAGTGTGACAAGTTCCCATGTAGACCGAGAGTGTGAGAAGTTCCCACGGAGACTGAGAGTGTGACAAGTTCCCATGGAGACTGAGGGTGTGACAAGTTCCCGTGGAGACTGAGAGTGTGACATGTTCCCGTGGAGACTGAGAGTGTGAGAAGCTCCCATGTAGACTGAAAGTGTGACAAGTTCCCAAGTAGACTGAGAGTGTGACAAGTTCCCTTGGAGACTGAGAGTGTGACAAGTTCCCATGGAGACTGAGAATGTGACAAGTTTCCATGGAGACCTAGAGTGTGACAAGTTCCCATGGAGACCGAGAGTGTGACAAGTTCCCATGGAGACTCAGCGTGTGACAAATTCCCATGTAGACTGAGAGTGTGACAAGTTCCCATGTAGACTGAGAGTGTGACAAGTTCCCATGGAGACTGACAGTGTGACATGTTCCCGTGGAGACTGAGAGTGTGAGAAGCTCCCATGTAGACTGAAAGTGTGACAAGTTCCCAAGTAGACTGAGAGTGTGACAAGTTCCCATGGAGACTGAGAGTGTGACAAGCTCCCATGGAGACTGAGCGTCTGACAAATTCCCATGTAGACTGAGAGTGTGACAAGTTCCCATGTAGACTGAGAGTGTGACAAGTTCCCATGGAGACTGAGACTGCGACAAGTTCCCCATCCATGGAGACTAAGAGTGCGACAAGTTCCCTTGTAGACTGAGAGTGTGACAAGTTCCCATGGAGTCTGATGGTGTGACAGGTTCCCATGTAGACTGAGAGTGTGACAAGTTTCCATGGGGACTGAGAGTGTGACAGGTTCCCATGTAGACTGAGAGTGTGACAAGTTCCCATGTAGACTGAGAGTGTGACAAGTTCGCATGGAGTCTGAGCGCCTGACAAGTTCCCATGGAGACTTAGAGTATGACAAGTTCCCTTGGAGACCGAGAGCGTGACAAGTTCCCATGGAGACCGAGAGTGTGACAAGTTCCCATGGAGACTGAGCGTGTGACAAATTCCGATGTAGACTGAGAGTGTGGCAAGTTCCCATGTAGACTGAGAGTCTGACAAGTTCCCATGGAGACTGAGAGTGCGACAAGTTCCCCATCCATGGAGACTAAGAGTGCGACAAGTTCCCTTGTAGACTGAGAGTGTGACAAGTTCCCATGGAGACTGATGGTGTGACAGGTTCCCATGTAGACTGAGAGTGTGACAAGTTCCCAAGTAGACTGAGAGTGTGACAAGTTCCCATGGAGACTGAGAGTGTGACAAGTTCCCATGGAGACTGAGAGTGTGACAAGTTTCCATGGAGACCTGGAGTGTGACGAGTTCCCATGGAGACCGAGAGTGTGACAAGTTCCCATGGAGACTGAGCGTGTGACAAATTCCCATGTAGACTGAGAGTGTGACAAGTTCCCATGTAGACTGAGAGTGTGACAAGTTCCCATGGAGTCTGAGAGTGCGACATGTTCCCCATCCATGGAGACTAAGAGTGCGACAAGTTCCCTTGTAGACTGAGAGTGTGACAAGTTCCCATGGAGACTGATGGTGTGACAGGTTCCCATGGAGACTGAGAGTGTGACAAGTTCCCATGGAGACTGAGAGTATGACAAGTTTCCATTGAGACCTAGAGTGTGACAAGTTCCCATGGAGACCGAGAGTGTGACAAGTTCCCATGGAGACTGAGCATGTGACAAATTCCCACGTAGACTGAGAGTGTGACAAGTTCCCAGTAGACTGAGAGTGTGACAAGTTCCCATGGAGACTGAGAGTGCGACAAGTTCCCCATCCATGGAGACTAAGAGTGCGACAAGTTCCCTTGTAGACTGAGAGTGTGACAAGTTTCCATGGAGACCTGGAGTGTGACAAGTTCCCATGGAGACTGAGAGTGTGACAAGTTCCCATGGAGACTGAGCGTGTGACAAATTCCCATGTGGACTGAGAGTGTGACAAGTTCCCATGTAGACTGAGAGTGTGACAAGTTCCCATGGAGACTGAGAGTGCGACAAGTTCCCCATCCATGGAGACTAAGAGTGCGACAAGTTCCCTTGTAGACTGAGAGTGTGACAAGTTCCCATGGAGACTGATGGTATGACAGGTTCGCATGTAGACTGAGAGTGTGACAAGTTCCCATGGAGACTGAGAGTGTGAGAGGTTCCCATGGAGACTGAGAGTGTGACAAGTTCCCATGGAGTCTGATGGTGTGACAGGTGCCCATGTAGACTGAGAGTGTGACAAGTTTCCATGGAGACTGAGAGTGTGACAGGTTCCCATGTAGACTGAGAGTGTGACAAGTTCCCATGGAGACTGAGAGGGTGACAATTTCCCATGGAGACTGAGAGTGTGGCAAGTTCTCATGTAGACTGAGAGTGTGACAAGTTCCCATGTAGACTGAGAGTGTGACAAGTTCCCTTGTAGACTGAGAGTGTGACAAGTTCCCATGGTGACTGATGGTGTGACACGTTCCCATGTAGACTGAGAGTGTGACAAGTTCCCATGGACACTGAGAGTGTGACAGGTTCCCATGGAGACTGAGAGTGTGACAAGTTTCCATGGAGACTGAGAGTGTGACAGGTTCCCATGTAGACTGAGAGTGTGACAAGTTCCCATGGAGACTGAGAGTGTGAGAGGTTCCCATGGAGACTGAGAGTGTGACAAGTTCCCACGGAGACTGAGAGTGTGACAAGTTCCCATGGAGTCTGATGGTGTGACAGTTTCCCATGTAGACTGAGAGTGTGACAAGTTTCCATGGAGACTGAGAGTGTGACAGGTTCCCATGTAGACTGAGAGTGTGACAAGTTCCCATGGAGACTGAGAGGGTGACAATTTCCCATGGAGACTGAGAGTGTGAGAAGTTCTCATGTAGACTGAGAGTGTGACAAGTTCCCATGTAGACTGAGAGTGTGACAGGTTCCCATGGAGACTGAGAGTGTGACATGTTCCCATGGAGACTGAGAGTGTGACAAGTTTCCATGGAGACTGAGAGTGTGACAAGTTCCCATGTTGACTGAAAGTGTGACAAGTTTCCATGGAGACTGACAGTGTGACAAGTTCTCATGTGGACTGAGAGTGTGACAAGTTCTCATGGAGACTGAGAGTGTGACATGTTCCCATGTAGACCGAGAGTGTGAGAAGTTCCCACGGAGACTGAGAGTGTGACAAGTTCCCATGGAGACTGAGGGTGTGACAAGTTCCCGTGGAGACTGAGAGTGTGACATGTTCCCGTGGAGACTGAGAGTGTGAGAAGCTCCCATGTAGACTGAAAGTGTGACAAGTTCCCAAGTAGACTGAGAGTGTGACAAGTTCCCTTGGAGACTGAGAGTGTGACAAGTTCCCATGGAGACTGAGAATGTGACAAGTTTCCATGGAGTCTGATGGTGTGACAGGTTCCCATGTAGACTGAGAGTGTGACAAGTTTCCATGGAGACTGAGAGTGTGACAGGTTCCCATGTAGACTGAGAGTGTGACATGTTCCCATGTAGACTGAGAGTGTGACTAGTTCCCATGGAGACTGAGAGGGTGACAATTTCCCATGGAGACTGAGAGTGTGACAAGTTCTCATGTAGACTGGGAGTGTGACAAGTTCCCATGTAGACTGAGAGTGTGACAAGTTCCCATGGAGTCTGAGAGTGTGACATGTTCCCATGGAGACTGAGAGTGTGACAAGTTTCCATGGAGACTGAGAGTGTGACAAGTTCCCATGTAGACTGAAAGTGTGACAAGTTTCCATGGAGGCTGACAGTGTGACAAGTTCTCATGTGGACTGAGGGTGTGACAAGTTCTCATGGAGACTGAGAGTGTGACAAGTTCCCATGTAGACCGAGAGTGTGACAAGTTCCCACGGAGACTGAGAGTGTGACAAGTTCCCATGGAGACTGAGGGTGTGACAAGTTCCCGTGGAGACTGAGAGTGTGACATGTTCCCGTGGAGACTGAGAGTGTGAGAAGCTCCCATGTAGACTGAGAGTGTGACAAGTTCCCATGGAGACTGAGAGTGTGACAAGTTCCCATGGAGACTGAGAGTGTGAAAAGTTCCCTTGGAGACCGAGAGTGTGACAAGTTCCCATGGAGACCGAGAGTGTGACAAGTCCCCATGGAGACTGAGCGTCTGACAAATTCCCATGTAGACTGAGAGTGTGACAAGTTCCCATGTAGACTGAGAGTGTGACAAGTTCCCATGGAGACTGAGAGTGCGACAAGTTCCCCATCCATGGAGACTAAGAGTGCGACAAGTTCCCTTGTAGACTGAGAGTGTGATAAATTCTCATGGAGACTGAGAGTGTGACAAGTTCTCATGTGGACTGAGAGTGTGACAAGCTCCCATGGAGACTGAGAGTGTGACAAGTTTCCATGGAGAAAGAGAGTGTGACAAGTTCCGATGTAGACTGAGAGTGTGACAAGTTCCCATGCAGACTGAGGGTGTGACAAGGTCTCATGGAGACTGAGAGTGTGACAAGTTCCCATGGAGACTGAGAGTGTGACAAGTTTCCATGGATACCTAGAGTGTGACAAGTTCCCTTTGAGACCGAGAGCGTGACAAGTTCCCATGGAGACCGAGAGTGTGACAAGTTCCCATGGAGACTGAGCGTGTGACAAATTCCCATGTAGACTGAGAGTGTGACAAGTTCCCATGTAGACTGAGAGTGTGACAAGTTCCCATGGAGACTGAGAGTGCGAAAAGTTCCCCATCCATGGAGACTAAGAGTGCGACAAGTTCCCTTGTAGACTGAGAGTGTGACAAGTTCCCATGGAGACTGATGGTGTGACAGGTTCCCATGTAGACTGAGAGTGTGACAAGTTCCCATGGAGACTGAGAGTGTGAGAGGTTCCCATGGAGACTGAGAGTGTGACAAGTTCCCACGGAGACTGAGAGTGTGACAAGTTCCCATGGAGTCTGATGGTGTGACAGTTTCCCATGTAGACTGAGAGTGTGACAAGTTTCCATGGAGACTGAGAGTGTGACAGGTTCCCATGTAGACTGAGAGTGTGACAAGTTCCCATGGAGACTGAGAGGGTGACAATTTCCCATGGAGACTGAGAGTGTGAGAAGTTCTCATGTAGACTGAGAGTGTGACAAGTTCCCATGTAGACTGAGAGTGTGACAGGTTCCCATGGAGACTGAGAGTGTGACATGTTCCCATGGAGACTGAGAGTGTGACAAGTTTCCATGGAGACTGAGAGTGTGACAAGTTCCCATGTTGACTGAAAGTGTGACAAGTTTCCATGGAGACTGACAGTGTGACAAGTTCTCATGTGGACTGAGAGTGTGACAAGTTCTCATGGAGACTGAGAGTGTGACAAGTTCCCATGTAGACCGAGAGTGTGAGAAGTTCCCACGGAGACTGAGAGTGTGACAAGTTCCCATGGAGACTGAGGGTGTGACAAGTTCCCGTGGAGACTGAGAGTGTGACATGTTCCCGTGGAGACTGAGAGTGTGAGAAGCTCCCATGTAGACTGAAAGTGTGACAAGTTCCCAAGTAGACTGAGAGTGTGACAAGTTCCCTTGGAGACTGAGAGTGTGACAAGTTCCCATGGAGACTGAGAATGTGACAAGTTTCCATGGAGACCTAGAGTGTGACAAGTTCCCATGGAGACCGAGAGTGTGACAAGTTCCCATGGAGACTCAGCGTGTGACAAATTCCCATGTAGACTGAGAGTGTGACAAGTTCCCATGTAGACTGAGAGTGTGACAAGTTCCCATGGAGACTGACAGTGTGACATGTTCCCGTGGAGACTGAGAGTGTGAGAAGCTCCCATGTAGACTGAAAGTGTGACAAGTTCCCAAGTAGACTGAGAGTGTGACAAGTTCCCATGGAGACTGAGAGTGTGACAAGCTCCCATGGAGACTGAGCGTCTGACAAATTCCCATGTAGACTGAGAGTGTGACAAGTTCCCATGTAGACTGAGAGTGTGACAAGTTCCCATGGAGACTGAGACTGCGACAAGTTCCCCATCCATGGAGACTAAGAGTGCGACAAGTTCCCTTGTAGACTGAGAGTGTGACAAGTTCCCATGGAGTCTGATGGTGTGACAGGTTCCCATGTAGACTGAGAGTGTGACAAGTTTCCATGGGGACTGAGAGTGTGACAGGTTCCCATGTAGACTGAGAGTGTGACAAGTTCCCATGTAGACTGAGAGTGTGACAAGTTCGCATGGAGTCTGAGCGCCTGACAAGTTCCCATGGAGACTTAGAGTATGACAAGTTCCCTTGGAGACCGAGAGCGTGAGAAGTTCCCATGGAGACCGAGAGTGTGACAAGTTCCCATGGAGACTGAGCGTGTGACAAATTCCGATGTAGACTGAGAGTGTGGCAAGTTCCCATGTAGACTGAGAGTCTGACAAGTTCCCATGGGAGACTGAGAGTGCGACAAGTTCCCCATCCATGGAGACTAAGAGTGCGACAAGTTCCCTTGTAGACTGAGAGTGTGACAAGTTCCCATGGAGACTGATGGTGTGACAGGTTCCCATGTAGACTGAGAGTGTGACAAGTTCCCAAGTAGACTGAGAGTGTGACAAGTTCCCATGGAGACTGAGAGTGTGACAAGTTCCCATGGAGACTGAGAGTGTGACAAGTTTCCATGGAGACCTGGAGTGTGACGAGTTCCCATGGAGACCGAGAGTGTGACAAGTTCCCATGGAGACTGAGCGTGTGACAAATTCCCATGTAGACTGAGAGTGTGACAAGTTCCCATGTAGACTGAGAGTGTGACAAGTTCCCATGGAGTCTGAGAGTGCGACATGTTCCCCATCCATGGAGACTAAGAGTGCGACAAGTTCCCTTGTAGACTGAGAGTGTGACAAGTTCCCATGGAGACTGATGGTGTGACAGGTTCCCATGGAGACTGAGAGTGTGACAAGTTCCCATGGAGACTGAGAGTATGACAAGTTTCCATTGAGACCTAGAGTGTGACAAGTTCCCATGGAGACCGAGAGTGTGACAAGTTCCCATGGAGACTGAGCATGTGACAAATTCCCACGTAGACTGAGAGTGTGACAAGTTCCCAGTAGACTGAGAGTGTGACAAGTTCCCATGGAGACTGAGAGTGCGACAAGTTCCCCATCCATGGAGACTAAGAGTGCGACAAGTTCCCTTGTAGACTGAGAGTGTGACAAGTTTCCATGGAGACCTGGAGTGTGACAAGTTCCCATGGAGACCGAGAGTGTGACAAGTTCCCATGGAGACTGAGCGTGTGACAAATTCCCATGTGGACTGAGAGTGTGACAAGTTCCCATGTAGACTGAGAGTGTGACAAGTTCCC
>NW_027275575.1:0-55562 GCF_030028105.1 Mobula birostris | reverse complement strand
GCAGAAGCTTCAAGACCCCAATCCTGTCTAAAAGCTCAAGCCTCAAGACCCACAAGCCTGTCTCCAAGGTCAAGCCTCAAGACCCCAAGCTTGTCTCCAAGCTCAAGCCTGAAGACCTCCAGCCGCTCTCCAAGCTCAAGCCTCGATCCCCAGCCTGTCCCAACGCTCAAGCCTCAAAACACCAAGCCTGTCTCCAAGCTCAAGCCTCAACACCCCAAGCCTGTCTCCAAGATCAAGCCTCAACACCCCAAGCCAGTCTCCAAGCTCAAGCCTCAAGACCCCAAGCCTGTCTCCAAACTCAAGCTGCAAGACCCCAAGCCTGTCTCCAAGCTCAAGCCTCAAGACTCCAAACGTGTCTCCAAGCTCAAGCCTCAAGAACCCGAGCCTGTCTCCAAGCTCAAGCCTCAAGACCCCAAGACTGTCTCCAAGCTCAATCCTCAAGACCCCCAGCCTGTCTCCAAGCTCAAGCCACAAAACCCCCAGAGTGTCATCAAGCTCAAGCCTGAATACCCAGAGCCTGTCTCCAAGCTCAAGCCTCTCTCCAAGCTCAAGCCTGTCGCCAAGCTCAAGCCTCAAGACCCCGAGCCTTTCTCCATGCTCAAGCCACGATACCCCAAGCCTGTCTCAAAGCTCAAGCCTGAAAACCCCAAACCTGTGTCCAAGCTCAAGCCTATCACCAAGCTCAAGCCTCAAGATCCCAAGTATGTCTCCAAGCTCAGCCTCAACCCCAAGCCTCTCTCCAAGCTCAAGCATCAAGACGCCAAGCCTCTCTCCAAGCTCAAGCCTCAAGACCCCAAACCTCTCTCCAATCTCAAGACTCAAGACCACAATCCTGTCTCCAAGCTCAAGCCTCAAGACCCCAAGTCTGTCTCCCAGCTCCAGACTCAAGTCCCCAAGCCTCTGTCCAAGCTCAAGCCTCAAGGCCCCAAACATCTCTCCAATCTCAAGACTCAAGACCCCAAGCCTGTCTCAAAGCTCAAACCTCAAGACCCCAAGCCTGTCTCCAAGCTCAAGCCTCAAGACCACAAGACTGTCTCCAAGCTCAAGCCACAAGACCCCAAGTGCGTCTCCAATCTCAAGACTCAAGACCCCAAGCCTGTCTCCAAGCTCAAACCTCAAGACCCCAAGCCTGTCTCCAAGGTCAAGCCTCAAGACCCCGAGCCTGTATCCAAGCTCAAACCTCAAGACCCCGAGCCTGACTCCAAGCTGAATCCTCAAGACCCTGAGCCTCTCTCCAAGCTCAAGCCTCAAGACCCCGAGCCTGTCTGCAATCTCAAGCCTCAAGACCCCAAGCCTGTCTCCATTCTCAAGCCTCAGGACCCCAAGCCTGTCTCCAAGCTCAAGCCTCAAGACCCCAAGCTTGTCTCCCAGCTCAACCCTCAAGACCCCAAGCCTATCTCCAAGCTGAATCCTCAAGCCCCAAGCCTGACTCCAAGCTCAAGCCTCAAGACACCCAGCCTGTATCCAAGCTCAAACCTCAAGACTCCAAGCCTGTCTACAAGCTCAAGCCTCAAGACCCCAAGCCTGACTCCAAGCTCAAGCCTCAAGACCCCAAGCCTGTCTCCAACCTCAAGCCTAAATCTCCAAGCTCAAGCCTCGAAACCCCAAGCCTGTCTCCATGATCAAGCCTCATGACCCAAAGCTTCTCTCCAAGCTGAAGCCTCAATACCTCAAGCCTGTCGCCAAGCTCAAGCCTCAAGACACCCTGCCTTTCTCCAATCCCAAGCCTCAAGACCCCCAGCCTGTCTCCAAGCTCGAGCCTCAGGATCCCAAGCCTGTCGCCAACCTCAAGCCCAAATCTCCAAGCTCAAGCCTCAAAAGCCCTGAACTGTATCCAAGCTCAAACCTCAAGACCCGAGCCTGTCTCCAAGCTCAAACCTCAAGACCCCAAGCCTGTCTCCAGCTCATGCCTCAGGACAACAAGCCTGTCTCCAAGCCCAAGCCTCAAGACCCCAAGCCTGTCTCCAAGCTCAAGCCTCAAGACCCCCAGCCTGTCGCCAAGCTCAAGCCTCAAGACCCCCAGCCTGTATCCAATCTCAAGACTCAAGACCCCAATCCTGTCTCCAAGCTCAAGCCTCAAGACCGCAAGCCTGTCTCCAATCTCAAGCCTCAAGACCCCAAGTCTGTCTCCAAGCTCCAGCCTCAAGTCCCCAAGCCTCTGTCCAAGCTCAAGCCTCAAGGCCCCAAACCTCTCTCCAATCTCAAGACTCAAGACCCCAAGCCTGTCTCCAAGCTCAAGCCTCAAGACCACAAGACTGTCTCCAAGCTGAAGCCACAAGACCCCAAGCGCGTCTCCAATCTGAAGACTCAAGACCCCGAGCCTGCCTCCAAGCTCAAACCTCAAGACCTCGAGCCTGACTCCAAGCTCAATCCTCAAGACCCTGAGCCTGTCTCCAAGCTCCAGCCTCAAGACCACATGCCTGTCTGCAAGCTCAAGCAACAAGACCGCAAGCCCGTCTCCAAGCTCAAGCCACAAGGGCCGCAAGCCTGTCTCCAAGCTCAAGCCTCAATACCCAGAGCCTGTATCCAAGCTCAAGCCTCAATACCCAGAGCCTGTCTCCAAACTCAAGCCTCTCTCCAAGCTCAAGCCTGTCGCCAAGCTCAAGCCACGAGACCCCAAGCCTGTCTCAAAGCTCAAGCTTGAAAACCCCAAACCTGGGTCCAAGCTCATGGCTGTCTCCAAGCTCAAGCCTGTCTCCAAGTTCAAGCCTCAATACCAGAGCCTGTCTCCAAGCTCAAGCCTGTCGCCAAGCTCAAGCCTCAATACCCAGAGCCTGTCTCCAAGCTCAAGCCTATCTCCAAGCTCAAGCCTCAAGACCCCAAGTATGTCTCCAAGCTCAGCCTCAAGACCCAAACCTCTGTCAAGCTCAAGCCTCAAGGCCCCAAACCTCTCTCCAATCTCAAGACTCAAGACCCCAAGCCTGTCTCCAAGCTCAAGCCTCAAGAGCACAAGACTGTCTCCAAGCTCAAGCCTCAAGACCACAAGACTGTCTCCAAGCTCAAGCCACAAGACCCCAAGCGCGTCTCCAATCTCAAGACTCAAGACCCCAAGCCTGTCTCCAAGCTCAAACCTCAAGAACCCAAGCCTGTCTCCAAGGTCAAGCCCCAAGACCCCGAGCCTGTATCCAAGATCAAAGCTCAAGACCCCCAGCTTCACTCCAAGCTCAAGCCTCACTACGTCAAGCCTGTCGCCAAGCTCAAGCCTCAAGAGCCCAAGCATGTCTCAAAGCTCAAGCCTCAAGACACAAAGCCTGTCTCCAAGCTCAAGCCTCAATACCCAGAGCCTCTCTCCAAGCTCCAGCCTCAAGTCCCCAAGCCTGTCTCCAATCTCAAGCCTCAAGACCCCAAGCCTGTCTCCAAACTCAAGCCTCAAAACCCCAAGCCTGTCTCCAAGGCAAGCCGCAAGACCCCAAGCCTTTCTTCAAGCTCAAGCCTCAACTCCCCAAGCCTGTCTCCAAACTCAAGCCTAGAGACACTAAGCCTGTCTCCAAGCTCAAGCCTGAAAAACCCCCAGCCTGTCTCCAAGCTCAAGCCTCAACACCCCAAGCCTGTCACCAAGCTCAAGCCGCAAGACCCCCTGCCTGTCTCCAATCTCATGCCTCACTACCTCAAGCCTGTCGGCAATCTTCAGCCTCAAGACCCCGACTCTATCTCCAAACTCAAGCCTCGAGACCCAAGCCTGTGTCAAAGCACAAGCTTCAAGGCCCCAAGCCTGTCTCCAAGCTCAAGCCTCAAGAGCCCAAGCATGTCTCCAAGCTCAAGCCTCAAGACCCCAAGCCTCTCTCCAAACTCAAGACTCAAGGCCCCAAGCCTGTCTCCAAGTTCAGCCCTCAAGACCCCAAGTCTGTCTCCAAGGTCAGGCCTCAAGACCCCAAGCATGTCTCCAAGCTCATGCCTCAAGACCCCGAGCCTGTCTCCAAGCTCAAGCCTCAAGACCCCGAGCCTGTCTCCAAGCTCAAGCCTCAAGACCACAAGCCTGTCTCCAAGCCGAAGCCACAAGACCCCAAGCCTGTCTCCAAGCTCAAGCCTCAAGACCCCCAGCCTGTCGCCAAGCTCAAGCCTCAAGACCCCCAGCCTGTCTCCAAGCTCCAGTGTCAACATCCCCAGCCTGTCTCCAAGCTCCAGCCTCAAGACCACATGCCTGTCTGCAATCTCCTGCCTCAAGACCCCAAGCCTGTCTCCAACCTGAAGCCTCAAGACCCCAAACCTGCGTACAAGCTCAAGTCTCAAGACCACAAGCGTGTCTCCAAGCGCAAGCCTCAAGACCCCCAGCCTGTCTCCTAGCTCAAACCTCAACATCCCAAGCCTGTCTCCAAGCTCAAGCCTCAACACCCCAAGCCTGTCTCCAAACTCAAGCCTCAAGACCCCAAGCCTGTCTCCAAGCTCAAAGCTCAAGGCCCCAAACCTGTCTCCAAGCTCAAGCCTCAAGAACCCGAGCCTGTCTCCAAGCTCAAGCCTCAAGGCCCCAAGCATGTCTCCAAGCTCAAGCCTCAAAACACCGAGCCTGTCACCAAGCTCAAGCCTCAAGACCCCGAGCCTGTCTCCAAGCTCAAGCCTCAAGACCCCGAGCCTGTCTCCAAGCTCCAGTGTCAAGAACCCCAGCCTGTCTCCAAGTTCCAGCCTCAAGACCCCAGCCTGTCTCCAAGCTGAAGCCACAAGACCCAAGCCTGTCTCCAACCTGAAGCCTCAAGACCCCAAACCTGTCTCCAAGCTCAAGCCTCAAGACCCCAAGCCTGTATCCAAGCTCAAGCCTCAAGACCACAAGCCTGTCTCCAAGCTCAAGCCTCGAGACCCCCAGCTTGTCTAAAAGCTCAAGCCTCAAGACCCCCAGCCTGTATCCAAGCTCCAGCCTCAAGACCACATGCCTGTCTGCAAGCTCAAGCCTCAAGATCCCAAGCCTGTCTCCAAGCTCAAGCCACAAGACCGCAAGCCTGTCTCCAAGCTCAAGCCGCAAGACACAAAGCCTGTCTCCAAGCTCAAGCCTCAATACCCAGAGCCTGTCTCCAAGCTCAAGCCTGTCGCCAAGCTCAAGCCTCAAGACCCCGAGACTTTCTCCAACCTCAAGCCACGATACCCCAAGCCTGTCTCAAAGCTCTAGCCTGAAAACCCCAAACCTGTGTCCAAGCTCAAGCCTATCTCCAAGCTCAAGCCTCAAGACCCCAAGAATGTCTCCAAGCTCAGCCTCAAGACCCAAGCCTCTCACCAAGCTCAAGCATCAAGACGCCAAGCCTCTCTCCAAGCTTAAGCCTCAAGACCCCAAACCTCTCTCCAATCTCAAGACTCAAGACCCCAATCCTGTCTCCAAGCTCAAGCCTCAAGACCGCAAGCCTGTCTCCAATCTCAAGCCTCAAGACCCCAAGTCTGTCTCCAAGCTCCAGCCTCAAGTCCCCAAGCCTCTGTCCAAGCTCAAGCCTCAAGGCCCCAAACCTCTCTCCAATCTCAAGACTCAAGACCCCAAGCCTGTCTCCAAGCTCAAGCCTCAAGACCACAAGACTGTCTCCAAGCTGAAGCCACAAGACCCCAAGCGCGTCTCCAATCTGAAGACTCAAGACCCCGAGCTTGCCTCCAAGCTCAAACCTCAAGACCCCGAGCCTGTCTCCAAGCTCAAACCTCAAGACCTCGAGCCTGACTCCAAGCTCAATCCTCAAGACCCTGAGCCTGTCTCCAAGCTCCAGCCTCAAGACCACATGCCTGTCTGCAAGCTCAAGCAACAAGGCCGCAAGCCCGTCTCCAAGCTCAAGCCACAAGGCCGCAAGCCTGTCTCCAAGCTCAAGCCTCAATACCCAGAGCCTGTATCCAAGCTCAAGCCTCAATACCCAGAGCCTGTCTCCAAACTCAAGCCTCTCTCCAAGCTCAAGCCTGTCGCCAAGCTCAAGCCACGAGACCCCAAGCCTGTCTCAAAGCTCAAGCTTGAAAACCCCAAACCTGGGTCCAAGCTCATGCCTGTCTCCAAGCTCAAGCCTGTCTCCAAGCTCAAGCCTCAATACTCAGAGCCTGTCTCCAAGCTCAAGCCTGTCTCCAAGTTCAAGCCTCAATACCCAGAGCCTGTCTCCAAGCTCAAGCCTGTCGCCAAGCTCAAGCCTCAATACCCAGAGCCTGTCTCCAAGCTCAAGCCTATCTCCAAGCTCAAGCCTCAAGACCCCAAGTATGTCTCCAAGCTCAGCCTCAAGACCCAAGCCTCTGTCCAAGCTCAAGCCTCAAGGCCCCAAACCTCTCTCCAATCTCAAGACTCAAGACCCCAAGCCTGTCTCCAAGCTCAAGCCTCAAGACCACAAGACTGTCTCCAAGCTCAAGCCTCAAGACCACAAGACTGTCTCCAAGCTCAAGCCACAAGACCTCAAGCGCGTCTCCAATCTCAAGACTCAAGACCCCAAGCCTGTCTCCAAGCTCAAACCTCAAGAACCCAAGCCTGTCTCCAAGGTCAAGCCCCAAGACCCCGAGCCTGTATCCAAGATCAAAGCTCAAGACCCTGAGCCTGACTCCAAGCTCAATTCTCAAGACCCTGAGCCTGACTCCAAGCTCAAGCCTCAAGACCCTGATCCTGTCTGCAATCTCAAGCCTCAAGACCCCGAGCCTGTCTCCATTCTCAAGCCTCAGGACCCCAAGCCTGTCTCCAAGCCCAAGCCTCAAGACCCCCAGCCTGTCTCCCAGCTCAACCCTCAAGACCCCAAGCCTGTCTCCAAGCTGAATCCTCAAGCCCCAAGCCTGACTCCAAGCTCAAGCCTCAAGACCCCCAGCCTGTATCCAAGCTCAAACCTCAAGACTCCAAGCATGTCTACAAGCTCAAGCCTCAAGACCCCAAGCCTGTATCCAAGCTCAAGCCTCAAGACCACAAGCCTGTCTCCAAGCTCAAGCCTCGAGACCCCCAGCTTGTCTAAAAGCTCAAGCCTCAGGATCCCAAGCCTGTCTCTAACCTCAAGCCTAAATCTCCAAGCTCAAGCTTCAAAACCCCAAGCCTGTCTCCAAGATCAAGCCTCATGACCCCCAGCTTCACTCCAAGCTCAAGCCTCACTACGTCAAGCCTGTCGCCAAGCTCAAGCCTCAAGAGCCCAAGCATGTCTCAAAGCTCAAGCCTCAAGACACAAAGCCTGTCTCCAAGCTCAAGTCTCAATACCCAGAGCCTCTCTCCAAGCTCAAGCCTCAAGACCCCAAGTCTGTCTCCAAGCTCAAGGATCAAGACGCCACATCTGTCTCCAAGCTCCAGCCTCAAGTCCCCAAGCCTGTCTCCAATCTCAAGCCTCAAGACCCCAAGCCTGTCTCCAAACTCAAGCCTCAAGACCCCAAGCCTGTCTCCAAGGCAAGCCGCAAGACCCCAAGCCTTTCTTCAAGCTCAAGCCTCAACTCCCCAAGCCTGTCTCCAAACTCAAGCCTAGAGACACTAAGCCTGTCTCCAAGCTCAAGCCTGAAAAACCCCCAGCCTGTCTCCAAGCTCAAGCCTCAACATCCCAAGCCTGTCTCCAAGATCAAGCCTCAACACCCCAAGCCTGTCACCAAGCTCAAGCCGCAAGACCCCCTGCCTGTCTCCAATCTCAAGCCTCGCTACCTCAAGCCTGTCGGCAATCTTCAGCCTCAAGACCCCGACTCTGTCTCCAAACTCAAGCCTCAAGACCCAAGCCTGTGTCAAAGCACAAGCTTCAAGACCCCAAGCCTGTCTCCAAGCTCAAGCCTCAAGAGCCCAAGCATGTCTCCAAGCTCAAGCCTCAAGACCCCAAGCCTCTCTCCAATCTCAAGACTCAAGGCCCCAAGCCTGTCTCCAAGTTCAGCCCTCAAGACCCCAAGTCTGTCTCCAAGGTCAGGCCTCAAGACCCCAAGCATGTCTCCAAGCTCATGCCTCAAGACGCCGAGCCTGTCTCCAAGCTCAAGCCTCAAGACCCCGAGCCTGTCTCCAAGCTCAAGCTTCAAGACCACAAGCCTGTCTCCAAGCCGAAGCCACAAGACCCCAAGCCTGTCTCCAAGCTCAAGCCTCAAGACCCCCAGCCTGTCGCCAAGCTCAAGCCTCAAGACCCCCAGCCTGTCTCCAAGCTCCAGTGTCAACATCCCCAGCCTGTCTCCAAGCTCCAGCCTCAAGACCACATGCCTGTCTGCAATCTCATGCCTCAAGACCCCAAGCCTGTCTCCAACCTGAAGCCTCAAGACCCCAAACCTGCGTACAAGCTCAAGTCTCAAGACCACAAGCGTGTCTCCAAGCGCAAGCCTCAAGACCCCCAGCCTGTCTCCTAGCTCAAACCTCAACATCCCAAGCCTGTCTCCAAGCTCAAGCCTCAACACCCCAAGCCTGTCTCCAAACTCAAGCCTCAAGACCCCAAGCCTGTCTCCAAGCTCAAAGCTCAAGGCCCCAAACCTGTCTCCAAGCTCAAGCCTCAAGAACCCGAGCCTGTCTCCAAGCTCAAGCCTCAAGGCCCCAAGCATGTCTCCAAGCTCAAGCCTCAAAACACCGAGCCTGTCTCCAAGCTCAAGCCTCAAGACCCCGAGCCTGTCTCCAAGCTCAAGCCTCAAGACCCCGAGCCTGTCTCCAAGCTCCAGTGTCAAGAACCCCAGCCTGTCTCCAAGTTCCAGCCTCAAGACCCCAAGCCTGTCTCCAAGCTCAAGCCACAAGACCCCAAGCCTGTCTCCAACCTGAAGCCTCAAGACCCCAAACCTGTCTCCAAGCTCAAGCCTCAAGACCCCAAGCCTGTATCCAAGCTCAAGCCTCAAGACCACAAGCCTGTCTCCAAGCTCAAGCCTCGAGACCCCCAGCTTGTCTAAAAGCTCAAGCCTCAGGATCCCAAGCCTGTCTCTAACCTCAAGCCTAAATCTCCAAGCTCAAGCTTCAAAACCCCAAGCCTGTCTCCAAGATCAAGCCTCATGACCCCCAGCTTCACTCCAAGCTCAAGCCTCACTACGTCAAGCCTGTCGCCAAGCTCAAGCCTCAAGAGCCCAAGAATGTCTCAAAGCTCAAGCCTCAAGACACAAAGCCTGTCTCCAAGCTCAAGCCTCAATACCCAGAGCCTCTCTCCAAGCTCAAGCCTCAAGACCCCAAGTCTGTCTCCAAGCTCAAGGATCAAGACCCCAAGCCTGTCTCCAAGGCAAGCCGCAATACCCCAAGCCTTTCTTCAAGCTCAAGCCTCAACTCCCCAAGCCTGTCTCCAAACTCAAGCCTAGACACACTAAGCCTGTCTCCAAGCTCAAGCCTGAAAAACCCCCAGCCTGTCTCCAAGCTCAAGCCTCAACACCCCAAGCCTGTCACCAAGCTCAAGCCGCAAGACCCCCTGCCTGTCTCCAATCTCAAGCCTCAAGACCCCCAGCCTGTCTCCAAGCTCCAGTGTCAAGATCCCCAGCCTGTCTCCAAGCTCCAGCCTCAAGACCACATGCCTGTCTGCAATCTCATGCCTCAAGACCCCAAGCCTGTCTCCAACCTGAAGCCTCAAGACCCCAAACCTGCGTACAAGCTCAAGTCTCAAGACCACAAGCGTGTCTCCAAGCGCAAGCCTCAAGACCCCCAGCCTGTCTCCTAGCTCAAACCTCAACATCCCAAGCCTGTCTCCAAGCTCAAGCCTCAACACCCCAAGCCTGTCTCCAAACTCAAGCCTCAAGACCCCAAGCCTGTCTCCAAGCTCAAAGCTCAAGGCCCCAAACCTGTCTCCAAGCTCAAGCCTCAAGAACCCGAGCCTGTCTCCAAGCTCAAGCCTCAAGGCCCCAAGCATGTCTCCAAGCTCAAGCCTCAAAACACCGAGCCTGTCTCCAAGCTCAAGCCTCAAGACCCCGAGCCTGTCTCCAAGCTCAAGCCTCAAGACCCCGAGCCTGTCTCCAAGCTCCAGTGTCAAGAACCCCAGCCTGTCTCCAAGTTCCAGCCTCAAGACCCCAAGCCTGTCTCCAAGCTCAAGCCACAAGACCCCAAGCCTGTCTCCAACCTGAAGCCTCAAGACCCCAAACCTGTCTCCAAGCTCAAGCCTCAAGACCCCAAGCCTGTATCCAAGCTCAAGCCTCAAGACCACAAGCCTGTCTCCAAGCTCAAGCCTCGAGACCCCCAGCTTGTCTAAAAGCTCAAGCCTCAGGATCCCAAGCCTGTCTCTAACCTCAAGCCTAAATCTCCAAGCTCAAGCTTCAAAACCCCAAGCCTGTCTCCAAGATCAAGCCTCATGACCCCCAGCTTCACTCCAAGCTCAAGCCTCACTACGTCAAGCCTGTCGCCAAGCTCAAGCCTCAAGAGCCCAAGCATGTCTCAAAGCTCAAGCCTCAAGACACAAAGCCTGTCTCCAAGCTCAAGCCTCAATACCCAGAGCCTCTCTCCAAGCTCAAGCCTCAAGACCCCAAGTCTGTCTCCAAGCTCAAGGATCAAGACCCCAAGCCTGTCTCCAAGGCAAGCCGCAATACCCCAAGCCTTTCTTCAAGCTCAAGCCTCAACTCCCCAAGCCTGTCTCCAAACTCAAGCCTAGAGACACTAAGCCTGTCTCCAAGCTCAAGCCTGAAAAACCCCCAGCCTGTCTCCAAGCTCAAGCCTCAACACCCCAAGCCTGTCACCAAGCTCAAGCCGCAAGACCCCCTGCCTGTCTCCAATCTCAAGCCTCACTACCTCAAGCCTGTGGGCAATCTTCAGCCTCAAGACCCCGACTCTGTCTCCAAACTCAAGCCTCGAGACCCAAGCCTGTGTCAAAGCACAAGCTTCAAGACCCCAAGCCTGTCTCCAAGCTCAAGCCTCAAGAACCCAAGCATGTCTCCAAGCTCAAGCCTCAAGACCCCAAGCCTCTCTCCAATCTCAAGACTCAAGGCCCCAAGCCTGTCTCCAAGTTCAGCCCTCAAGACCCCAAGTCTGTCTCCAAGGTCAGGCCTCAAGACCCCAAGCCTGTCTCCAAGCTCAAGCCTCAAGACCACAAGCCTGTCTCCAAGCCGAAGCCTCAAGACCCCAAGCCTGTCTCCAAGCTCAAGCCTCAAGACCCCCAGCCTGTCGCCAAGCTCAAGCCTCAAGACCCCCAGCCTGTCTCCAAGCTCCAGTGTCAAGATCCCCAGCCTGTCTCCAAGCTCTAGCCTCAAGACCACATGCCTGTCTGCAATCTCATGCCTCAAGACCCCAAGCCTGTCTCCAACCTGAAGCCTCAAGACCCCAAACCTGCGTACAAGCTCAAGTCTCAAGACCACAAGCGTGTCTCCAAGCGCAAGCCTCAAGAACCCCAGCCTGTCTCCTAGCTCAAGCCTCAACACCCCAAGCCTGTCTCCAAACTCAAGCCTCAAGACCCCAAGCCTGTCTCCAAGCTCAAAGCTCAAGGCCCCAAACCTGTCTCCAAGCTCAAGCCTCAAGAACCCGAGCCCGTCTCCAAGCTCAAGCCTCAAGACCCCAAGCATGTCTCCAAGCTCAAGCCTCAAAACACCGAGCCTGTCTCCAAGCTCAAGCCTCAAGACCCCGAGCCTGTCTCCAAGCTCAAGCCTCAAGACTACAAGCCTGACTCCAAGCTCAAGCCTCAAGACCCCGAGCCTTTCTCCAAGCTCAAGCCACGATACCCCAAGCCTGTCTCAAAGCTCTAGCCTGAAAACCCCAAGCCTGTCTCCAAGCTCAAGCCTCAAGACCCCAAACCTGTCTCCAAGCTCAAGCCTCAAGAACCCGAGCCTGTCTCCAAGCTCAAGCCTCAAGACCCCAAGCCTGTCTCCAAGCTCAAGCCTCAAGACCCCGAGCCTGTCTCCAAGCTGAAGCCTCAAGACACCGAGCCTGTCACCAAGCTCATGCCTCAAGACAACAAGCCTGTCTCCAAGCCCAAGCCTCAAGACCCCAAGCCTGTCTCCAAGCTCCAGCCTCAAGACCACATGCCTGTCTGCAAGCTCAAGCCTCAAGACCCCGAGCCTGCCGCCAGCTCAAGCCGCAAGACCCCCTGCCTGTCTCCAAGCTCAAGCCTCAAGACCCCAAGCCTGTCTCCCAGCTCAACCCTCAAGACCCCAAGCCTGTCTCCAAGCTGAATCCTCAAGCCCCAAGCCTGACTCCAAGCTCAAGCCTCAAGACCCCCAGCCTGTATCCAAGCTCAAACCTCAAGACTCCAAGCCCGTCTACAAGCTCAAGCCTCAAGACCCCAAGCCTGACTCCAAGCTCAAGCCTCAAGACCCCAAGCCTGTCTCCAACCTCAAGCCTAAATCTCCAAGCTCAAGCCTCGAAACCCCAAGCCTGTCTCCAAGATCAAGCCTCATGACCCAAAGCTTCTCTCCAAGCTCAAGCCTCAATACCTCAAGCCTGTCGCCAAGCTCAAGCCTCAAGACACCCTGCCTGTCTCCAATCCCAAGCCTCAATACCCCCAGTCTGTCTCCAAGCTCGAGCCTCAGGATCCCAAGCCTGTCTCCAACCTCAAGCCTAAATCTCCAAGCTCAAGCCTCAAAACCCCTGAACTGTCTCCAAGCTCAAGCCTCAAGACCCAGAACCTGTTTCCAAGCTCAAGCCTCAAGACCCCAAGCCTGTCTCCAAGCTCAAGCCTCAAGACCTCAAGCCTGTCTCCAAGCTCAAGCCTCAAGACCCCGAGCCGGTCTCCAAGCTCAAGCCTCAAGACCCCAAGCCTGTCCCCACGCTCATGCCTCAGGACAACAAGCCTGTCTCCAAGCCCAAGCCTCATGACCCCAAGCCTGTCTCCAAGCTCAAGCCTCAAGACCCCCAGCCTGTCGCCAAGCTCAAGCCTCAAGACCCCCAGCCTGTATCCAAGCTCCAGCCTCAAGACCACATAACTGTCTGCAAGCTCAAGCCTCAAGATATCAAGCCTGTCTCCAAGCTCAAGCCTCAATACCCAGAGCCTGTCTCCAAGCTCAAGCCTGTCGCCAAGCTCAAGCCTCAAGACCCCGAGCCTGTATCCAAGCTCAAACCTCAAGACTCCAAGCATGTCTACAAGCTCAAGCCTCAAGACCCCAAGCCTGTATCCAAGCTCAAGCCTCAAGACCACAAGCCTGTCTCCAAGCTCAAGCCTCGAGACCCCCAGCTTGTCTAAAAGCTCAAGCCTCAGGATCCCAAGCCTGTCTCCAACCTCAAGCCTAAATCTCCAAGCTCAAGCTTCAAAACCCCAAGCCTGTCTCCAAGATCAAGCCTCATGACCCCCAGCTTCACTCCAAGCTCAAGCCTCACTACGTCAAGCCTGTCGCCAAGCTCAAGCCTCAAGAGCCCAAACATGTCTCAAAGCTCAAGCCTCAAGACCCCAAGCCTGTCTCCAAGCTCAAGCCTCAAGACACAAAGCCTGTCTCCAAGCTCAAGCCTCAATACCCAGAGCCTCTCTCCAAGCTCAAGCCTCAAGACCCCAAGTCTGTCTCCAAGCTCAAGGATCAAGACGCCACGTCTGTCTCCAAGCTCCATCCTCAAGTCCCCAAGCCTGTCTCCAAACTCAAGCCTCAAGACCCCAAGCCTGTCTCCAAGGCAAGCCGCAAGACCCCAAGCCTTTCTTCAAGCTCAAGCCTCAACTCCCCAAGCCTGTCTCCAAACTCAAGCCTAGAGACACTAAGCCTGTCTCCAAGCTCAAGCCTGAAAAACCCCCAGCCTGTCTCCAAGCTCAAGCCTCAACACCCCAAGCCTGTCGCCAAGCTCAAGCCGCAAGACCCCCTGCCTGTCTCCAATCTCAAGCCTCACTACCTCAAGCCTGTCGGCAATCTTCAGCCTCAAGACCCCGACTCTGTCTCCAAACTCAAGCCTCGAGACCCAAGCCTGTGTCAAAGAACAAGCTTCAAGACCCCAAGCCTGTCTCCAAGCTCAAGCCTTAAGAGCCCAAGCATGTCTCCAAGCTCAAGCCTCAAGATCCCAAGCCTCTCTCCAATCTCAAGACTCAAGGCCCCAAGCCTGTCTCCAAGTTCAGCCCTCAAGACCCCAAGTCTGTCTCCAAGGTCAGGCCTCAAGACCCCAAGCATGTCTCCAAGCTCATGCCTCAAGACCACGAGCCTGTCTCCAAGCTCAAGCCTCAAGACCCCGAGCCTGTCTCCAAGCTCAATCCTCAAGACCACAAGCCTGTCTCCAAGCCGAAGCATCAAGACCCCAAGCCTGTCTCCAAGCTCAAGCCTCAAGACCCCCAGCCTGTCGCCAAGTTCAACCCTCAAGACCCCCAGCCTGTCTCCAAGCTCCAGTGTCAAGATCCCCAGCCTGTCTCCAAGCTCCAGCCTCAAGACCACATGCCTGTCTGCAATCTCATGCCTCAAGACCCCAAGCCTGTCTCCAACCTGAAGCCTCAAGACCCCAAACATGCGTACAAGCTCAAGTCACAAGACCACAAGCGTGTCTCCTAGCTCAAGCCTCAACATCCCAAGCCTGTCCCCAAGCTCAAGCCTCAACACCCCAAGCCTGTCTCCAAACTCAAGCCTCAAGACCCCAAGCCTGTCTCCAAGCTCAAAGCTCAAGACCCCAAACCTGTCTCCAAGCTCAAGCCTCAAGAACCCGAGCCTGTCTCCAAGCTCAAGCCTCAAGACCCCAAGCATGTCTCCAAGCTCAAGCCTCAAAACACCGAGCCTGTCTCCAAGCTCCAGTGTCAAGAACCCCAGCCTGTCTCCAAGTTCCAGCCTCAAGACCCCAAGCCTGTCTCCAAGCTCAAGCCACAAGACCCCAAGCCTGTCTCCAACCTGAAGCCTCAAGACCCCAAACCTGTATACAAGCTCAAGCCTCAAGAACCCGAGCCTGTCTCCCAGCTCAACCCTAAAGACCCCAAGCCTGTCTCCAAGCTCAAGCCTCAAGACCCCAAACCCGTCTCCAAGCTCAAGCCTCAAGAACGCAAGCCTGTATCCAAGCTCAAGCCTCAAGACCCCGAGACTGTCTCCAAGCTCAAGCCTCAAGACCCCAAGCCTGACTCCAAGCTCAAGCCTCAAGACCCCAAGCCTGTATCCAAGCTCAAGCCTCAAGACCACAAGCCTGACTCCAAGCTCAAGCCTCGAGACCCCAAGCCTGTCTCCAACCTGAAGCCTCAAGACCCCAAACCTGCGTACAAGCTCAAGTCTCAAGACCACAAGCGTGTCTCCTAGCTCAAGCCTCAACATCCCAAGCCTGTCTCCAAGCTCAAGCCTCAACACCCCAAGCCTGTCTCCAAAC
Organism: Mobula birostris; assembly: GCF_030028105.1. NCBI lineage: Eukaryota > Metazoa > Chordata > Chondrichthyes > Myliobatiformes > Myliobatidae > Mobula > Mobula birostris. The sequence goes on along the minus strand of NW_027275575.1, from coordinate 40,561 downwards.
TCAAGCCTCAAGACCCCAAGCCTGTCTCCAAGCTCAAAGCTCAAGACCCCAAACCTGTCTCCAAGCTCAAGCCTCAAGAACCCGAGCCTGTCTCCAAGCTCAAGCCTCAAGACCCCAAGCATGTCTCCAAGCTCAAGCCTCAAAACACCGAGCCTGTCTCCAAGCTCAAGCCTCAAGACCTCGAGCCTGTCTCCAAGCTCCAGTGTCAAGAACCCCAGCCTGTCACCAAGTTCCAGCCTGAAGACCCCAAGCCTGTCTCCAAGCTCAAGCCTCAAGAACCCGAGCCTGTCTCCCAGCTCAACCCTAAAGACCCCAAGCCTGTCTCCCAGCTCAAGCCTCAAGACCCCAAACCTGTCTCCAAGCTCAAGCCTCAAGAACCCGAGCCTGTATCCAAGCTCAAGCCTCAAGACCCCGAGACTGTCTCCAAGCTCAAGCCTCAAGACCCCAAGCCTGACTCCAAGCTCAAGCCTCAAGACCCCAAGCCAGTATCCAAGCTCAAGCCTCAAGACCCCGAGACTGTCTCCAAGCTCAAGCCTCAAGACCCCAAGCCTGACTCCAAGCTCAAGCATCAAGACCCCAAGCCAGTATCCAAGCTCAAGCCTCAAGACTGCAAGCCTGACTCCAAGCTCAAGCCTCAAGACCCCAAGCCAGTATCCAAGCTCAAGCCTCAAGACTGCAAGCCTGTCTCCAAGCTCCAGCCTCAAGACCACATGCCTGTATGCAAGCTCAAGCCTCAAGACCCCAAGACTGTCTTCAAGCTGAAGACCCCAAGCCTGTCTCCAACCTGAAGCCTCAAGACCCCAAGCCTGTATACAAGCTCAAGCCTCAAGACCCCAAGCCTGTCTCCAAGCTCAAGACTCAAGACGTCCAGCCGCTCTCCAAGCTCAAGCCTCAAGACCCCCAGCCTGTCTCCAAGCTCAAGCCTCAACATCCCAAGCCAGTCTCTAAGATCAAGCCTCAACACCCCAAGCCTGTCTCCAAGCTCAAGCCTCAACACCCCAAGCCAGTATCCAAGCTCAAGCCTCAAGACTGCAAGCCTGACTCCACGCTCAAGCCTCGAGACCCCAAGCCTGTCTCTAAACTCTAGCATAGACTCACTAAGCCTGTCTCCAATCTCAAGCCTCAAGACCACCAGCTTGTCTAAAAGCTCAAGCCTCAGGATCCCAAGCCTATCTCCAAGATCAAGCCTCATGACCCCAAGCTTCTCTCCAAGCTCAAGCCTCAATACCTCAAGACTGTCGCCAAGATCAAGCCTCATGACCCCAAACCTGTCTCCAAGCTCAAGCCTCAAGAACCCGAGCCTGTCACCAAGCTCAAGCCTCAAGACCCCAAGCCTGTCTCCAAGCTCAAGCCTCAAGACCTCAAGCATGTCTCCAAGCTCAAGCCTAAAGACCCCGAGCCTGTCTCCAAGCTCAAGTCTCAAGACCCCAAGCCTGTCTCCAAGCTCAAGCCTCAAGACCCCGAGCCTGTCTCCAAGCTCCAGTGTCAAGAACCCCAGCCTGTCTCCAAGCTCCAGCCTCAAGACCACATGGCTGTCTGCAAGCTCAAGCCTCAAGACCCCAAGCCTGTCTCCAAGCTCAAGCCACAAGACCCCAAGCCTGTCTGCAACCTGAAGCGTCAAGACCGCAAACCTGTATACAAGCTCAAGCCTCAACATCCCAAGCCTGTCTACAAGATCAAGCCTCAACACCCCAAGCCTGTCTCCAAGCTCAAGCCTCAACACCCCAAGCCTGTCTCCAAGATCAAACCTCATGACCCCAAGCTTCTCTCCAAGCTCAAGCCTCAATACCTCAAGTCTGTCGCCAAGCTCAAGCCTCAAGACCCAAGCCTGTGTCAAAGCACAGGCTTCAAAACCCCAAGCCTGTCTCCAAGCTCAAGCCTCAAGACCCCAAGCCTGACTCCAAGCTCAAGCCTCAAGACCCCAAGCCTGTATCCAAGCTCAAGCCTCAAGACTACAAGCCTGTCTCCAAGCTCAAGCCTCGAGACCCCGAGCCTGTCTCTAAACTCTAGCATAGACTACTAAGCCTGTCTCCAATCTCAAGCCTCAAGACCCCCAGCTTGTCTAAAAGCTCAAGCCTCAGGATCCCAAGCCTGTCTCCAAGCCCAAGCCTCAAGACCCCAAGCCTGTCTCCAAGCTCAAGCCTAAAGACCCCCAGCCTGTCGCTAAGCTCAAGCCTCAAGACCCCCAGCCTGTCTCCAAGCTCCAGTGTCAAGAACCCCAGACTGCATGCAAGCTCCAGCCTCAAGACCACATGCCTGTCTGCAAGCTCAAGCCTCAAGACCCCAAGCCTGTTTCCAACCTCAAGCCACAAGACCGCAAGCCTGTCTCCAAGCTCAAGCCTCAAGTCCCAAAGCCTGTCTCCAAGCTCAAGCCTCAAGACCCCGAGCCTTTCTCCAAGCTCAAGCCACGATACCCCAAGCCTGTCTCAAAGCTCTAGCCTGAAAACCCCAAACCTGTGTCCAAGCTCAAACCTATCTCCAAGCTCAAGCCTCAAGACCCCAAGTATGTCTCCAAGCTCAAGCCACAAGACCCAAGCCTCTCTGCAAGCTCAAGCCTCAAGACGCCACACTATCTTCATGCTCAAGCCTCAAGACCCCAAGCCTGTATCCAAGCTCAAGCCTCAATACCTCAAGTCTGTCGCCAACCTCAAGCCTCAAGACCCAAGCCTGTGTCAAAGCACAGGCTTCAAAACCCCAAGCCTGTCTCCAAGCTCAAGCCTCAAGACCCCAAGCCTGTCTCCAAGCTCAAGCCTAAAGACCCCCAGCCTGTCGCTAAGCTCAAGCCTCAAGACCCCCAGCCTGTCTCCAAGCTCCAGTGTCAAGATCCCCAGCCTGTCTCCAAGCTCCAGCCTCAAGACCACATGCCTGTCTGCAATCTCATGCCTCAAGACCCCAAGCCTGTCTCCAACCTGAAGCCTCAAGACCCCAAACATGCGTACAAGCTCAAGTCACAAGACCCCAAGCATGTCTCCAAGCTCAAGCCTCAAAACACCGAGCCTGTCTCCAAGCTCAAGCCTCAAGACCCCGAGCCTGTCTCCAAGCTCAAGCCTCAAGACCCCGAGCCTGTCTCCAAGCTCCAGTGTCAAGAACCCCAGCCTGTCTCCAAGTTCCAGCCTCAAGACCCCAAGCCTGTCTCCAAGCTCAAGCCACAAGACCCCAAGCCTGTCTCCAACCTGAAGCCTCAAGACCCCAAACCTGTATACAAGCTCAAGCCTCAAGAACCCGAGCCTGTCTCCCAGCTCAACCCTAAAGACCCCAACCTGTCTCCAAGCTCAAGCCTCAAGACCCCAAACCTGTCTCCAAGCTCAAGCCTCAAGAACCCAAGCCTGTATCCAAGCTCAAGCCTCAAGACCCCAAGCCTGACTCCAAGCTCAAGCATCAAGACCCCAAGCCAGTATCCAAGCTCAAGCCTCAAGACTGCAAGCCTGACTCCAAGCTCAAGCCTCAAGACCCCAAGCCAGTATCCAAGCTCAAGCCTCAAGACTGCAAGCCTATCTCCAAGCTCCAGCCTCAAGACCACATGCCTGTCTGCAAGCTCAAGCCTCAAGACCCCAAGACTGTCTTCAAGCTGAAGACCCCAAGCCTGTCTCCAACCTGAAGCCTCAAGACCCCAAGCCTGTATACAAGCTCAAGCCTCAAGACCCCAAGCCTGTCTCCAAGCTCAAGACTCAAGACGTCGAGCCGCTCTCCAAGCTCAAGCCTCAAGACCCCCAGCCTGTCTCCAAGCTCAAGCCTCAACATCCCAAGCCAGTCTCTAAGATCAAGCCTCAACACCCCAAGCCTGTCTCCAAGCTCAAGCCTCAACACCCCAAGCCAGTATCCAAGCTCAAGCCTCAAGACTGCAAGCCTGACTCCAAGCTCAAGCCTCGAGACCCCAAGCCTGTCACTAAACTCTAGCATAGACTCACTAAGCCTGTCTCCAATCTCAAGCCTCAAGACCACCAGCTTGTCTAAAAGCTCAAGCCTCAGGATCCCAAGCCTGTCTCCAAGATCAAGCCTCATGACCCCAAGCTTCTCTCCAAGCTCAAGCCTCAATACCTCAAGACTGTCGCCAAGATCAAGTCTCATGACCCCAAACCTGTCTCCAAGCTCAAGCCTCAAGAACCCGAGCCTGTCACCAAGCTCAGGCCTCAAGACCCCAAGCCTGTCTCCAAGCTCAAGCCTCAAGACCTCAAGCCTGTCTCCAAGCTCAAGCCTAAAGACCCCGAGCCTGTCTCCAAGCTCAAGTCTCAAGACCCCAAGCCTGTCTCCAAGCTCAAGCCTCAAGACCCCGAGCCTGTCACCAAGCTCCAGTGTCAAGAACCCCAGACTGTATCCAAGCTCCAGCCTCAAGACCACATGCCTGTCTGCAAGCTCAAGCCTCAAGACCCCAAGTATGTCTCCAAGCTCAAGCCTCAGGACCCAAGCCTCTCTGCAAGCTCAAGCCTCAAGACCCCACGCCTATCTTCATGCTCAAGCCTCAAGACCCCAAGCCTGTATCCAAGCTCAAGCCTCAAGACCCCGACCCTGTCGCCAGCTCAAACCGCAAGACCCCCTGCCTGTCTCCAAGCTCAAGCCTCAAGACCCCAAGCCCGTCTCCAAGATCAAGCCTCATGACCCCAAACCTGTCTCCAAGCTCAAGCCTCAAGAACCCGAGCCTGTCTCCAAGCTCAAGCCTCAAGACCCCAAGCCTGTCTCCAATCTCAAGCCTCAAGACCTCAAGCCTGTCTCCAAGCTCAAGCCTCAAGACCCCGAGCCTGTCTCCAAGCTCAAGCCTCAAGACCCCAAGCCTGTCTCCAAGCTCAAGCCTCAAGACCGCGAGCCTGTCACCAAGCTCATGCCTCAAGACAACAAGCCTGCCTCCAAGCCCAAGCCTCAAGACCTCAAGCCTGTCTCCAAGCTCCAGCCTCAAGACCACATGCCTGTCTGCAAGCTCAAGCCTCAAGACCCCAAGACTGTCTCCAAGCTGAAGACCCCAAGCCTGTCTCCAACCTGAAGCCTCAAGACCCCAAGCCTGTATATAAGCTCAAGCCTCAAGACCTCCAGCCGCTCTCCAAGCTCAAGCCTCAAGACCCCCAGCCTGTCTCCAAGCTCAAGCCCCAACATCCCAAGCCTGTCTCCAAGATCAAGCCTCAACACCCCAAGCCTGTCTCCAAGCTCAAGCCTCAACACCCCAAGCCTGTCTCCAAACTCAAGCCTCAACACCCCAAGCCTGTCTCCAAGCTCAAACCTCAAGACCCCAAACCTGTCTCCAACCTCAAGCCTCAAGAACCCGAGCCTGTCTCCAAGCTCAAGCCTCAAGACCCCAGGCCTGTCGCCAAGCTCAAGCCTCAAGACCCCGAGCCTGTCTCCAAGCTCAAGCCTCAAGACCCCGAGCCTGTCTCCAAGCTCCAGTGTCAAGAACCCCAGCCTGTCTCCAAGCTCCAGCCTCAAGACCACATGCCTGTCTGCAAGCTCAAGCCTCAAGACCCCAAGCCTGTCTCCAAGCTCAAGCCACAAGACCCCAAGCCTGTCTTCAACCTGAAGCGTCAAGACCGCAAACCTGTATACAAGCTCAAGCCTCAACATCCCAAGCCTGTCTACAAGATCAAGCCTCAACACCCCAAGCCTGTCTCCAAGCTCAAGCCTCAACACCCCAAGCCTGTCTCCAAGATCAAACCTCATGACCCCAAGCTTCTCTCCAAGCTCAAGCCTCAATACCTCAAGCCTGTCTCCAAGCTCAAACCTCAAGACCCAAACCTGTCTCCAACCTCAAGCCTCAAGAACCCGAGCCTGTCTCCAAGCTCAAGCCTCAAGCCCCCAGGCCTGTCGCCAAGCTCAAGCCTCAAGACCCCGAGCCTGTCTCCAAGCTCAAGCCTCAAGACCCCGAGCCTGTCTCCAAGCTCCAGTGTCAAGAACCCCAGCCTGTCTCCAAGCTCCAGCCTCAAGACCACATGCCTGTCTGCAAGCTCAAGCCTCAAGACCCCAAGCCTGTCTCCAAGCTCAAGCCACAAGACCCCAAGCCTGTCTGCAACCTGAAGCGTCAAGACCGCAAACCTGTATACAAGCTCAAGCCTCAACATCCCAAGCCTGTCTACAAGATCAAGCCTCAACACCCCAAGCCTGTCTCCAAGCTCAAGCCTCAACACCCCAAGCCTGTCTCCAAGATCAAACCTCATGACCCCAAGCTTCTCTCCAAGCTCAAGCCTCAATACCTCAAGTCTGTCGCCAAGCTCAAGCCTCAAGACCCAAGCCTGTGTCAAAGCACAGGCTTCAAAACCCCAAGCCTGTCTCCAAGCTCAAGCCTCAAGACCCCAAGCCTGACTCCAAGCTCAAGCCTCAAGACCCCAAGCCTGTATCCAAGCTCAAGCCTCAAGACTACAAGCCTGTCTCCAAGCTCAAGCCTCGAGACCCCGAACCTGTCTCTAAACTCTAGCATAGACTACTAAGCCTGTCTCCAATCTCAAGCCTCAAGACCCCCAGCCTATCTAAAAGCTCAAGCCTCAGGATCCCAAGCCTGTCTCCAAGCTCAAGCCTAAAGACCCCCAGCCTGTCGCTAAGCTCAAGCCTCAAGACCCCCAGCCTGTCTCCAAGCTCCAGTGTCAAGAACCCCAGACTGTATGCAAGCTCCAGCCTCAAGACCACATGCCTGTCTGCAAGCTCAAGCCTCAAGACCCCAAGCCTGTTTCCAACCTCAAGCCACAAGACCGCAAGCCTGTCTCCAAGCTCAAGCCTCAAGTCCCAAAGCCTGTCTCCAAGCTCAAGCCTCAAGACCCCGAGCCTTTGTCCAAGCTCAAGCCACGATACCCCAAGCCTGTCTCAAAGCTCTAGCCTGAAAACCCCAAACGTGTGTCCAAGCTCAAACCTATCTCCAAGCTCAAGCCTCAAGACCCAAGCCTCTCTGCAAGCTCAAGCCTCAAGACGCCACACTATCTTCATGCTCAAGCCTCAAGACCCCAAGCCTGTATCCAAGCTCAAGCCTCAATACCTCAAGTCTGTCGCCAACCTCAAGCCTCAAGACCCAAGCCTGTGTCAAAGCACAGGCTTCAAAACCCCAAGCCTGTCTCCAAGCTCAAGCCTCAAGACCCCAAGCCTGTCTCCAAGCTCAAGCCTAAAGACCCCCAGCCTGTCGCTAAGCTCAAGCCTCAAGACCCCCAGCCTGTCTCCAAGCTCCAGTGTCAAGAACCCCAGACTGTATCCAAGCTCCAGCCTCAAGACCACATGCCTGTCTGCAAACTCAAGCCTCAAGACCCCAAGCCTGTTTCCAACCTCAAGCCACAAGACCGCAAGCCTGTCCCCAAGCTCAAGCCTCAAGTCCCAAAGCCTGTCTCCAAGCTCAAGCCTCAAGACCCCGAGTCTTTCTCCAAGCTCAAGCCACGATACCCCAAGCCTGTCTCAAAACTCTAGCCTGAAAACCCCAAACCTCTGTCCAAGCTCAAACCTATCTCCAAGCTCAAGCCTCAAGACCCCAAGTATGTCTCCAAGCTCAAGCCTCAAGACCCAAGCCTCTCTGCAAGCTCAAGCCTCAAGACGCCACACTATCTTCATGCTCAAGCCTCAAGACCCCAAGCCTGTATCCAAGCTCAAGCCTCAATACCTCAAGTCTGTCGCCAAGCTCAAGCCTCAAGACCCAAGCCTGTGTCAAAGCACAGGCTTCAAAACCCCAAGCCTGTCTCCAAGCTCAAGCCTCAAGACCCCAAACCTGTCTCCAAGTTGAAGCCTCAAGAACCCGAGCCTGTATCCAAGCTCAAGCCTCAAGACCCCGAGACTGTCTCCAAGCTCAAGCCTCAAGACCCCAAGCCTGACTCCAAGCTCAAGCCTCAAGACCCCAAGCCTGTATCCAAGCTCAAGCCTCAAGACTACAAGCCTGTCTCCAAGCTCAAGCCTCAAGACCTCAAGCCTGTCTCCAAGCTCAAGCCTAAAGACCCCGAGCCTGTCTCCAAGCTCAAGTCTCAAGACCCCAAGCCTGTCTCCAAGCTCAAGCCTCAAGACCCCGAGCCTGTCACCAAGCTCCAGTGTCAAAAACCCCAGACTGTATCCAAGCTCCAGCCTCAAGACCACATGCCTGTCTGCAAGCTCAAGCCTCAAGACCTCAAGTATGTCTCCAAGCTCAAGCCTCAGGACCCAAGCCTCTCTGCAAGATCAAGCCTCAAGACCCCACGCCTATCTTCATGCTCAAGCATCAAGACCCCAAGCCTGTATCCAAGCTCAAGCCTCAAGACCCCGACCCTGTCGCCAGCTCAAGCCGCAAGACCCCCTGCCTGTCTCCAAGCTCAAGCCTCAAGACCCCAAGCCCGTCTCCAAGATCAAGCCTCATGACCCCAAACCTGTCTCCAAGCTCAAGCCTCAAGAACCCGAGCCTGTCTCCAAGCTCAAGCCTCAAGACCCCAAGCCTGTCTCCAATCTCATGCCTCAAGACCTCAAGCCTGTCTCCAAGCTCAAGCCTCAAGACCCCGAGCCTGTCTCCAAGCTCAAGCCTCAAGACCCCAAGCCTGTCTCCAAGCTCAAGCCTCAAGACCGCGAGCCAGTCACCAAGCTCATGCCTCAAGACAACAAGCCTGCCTCCAAGCCCAAGCCTCAAGACCCCAAGCCTGTCTCCAAGCTCCAGCCTCAAGACCACATGCCTGTCTGCAAGCTCAAGCCTCAAGACCCCAAGACTGTCTCCAAGCTGAAGACCCCAAGCCTGTCTCCAACCTGAAGCCTCAAGACCCCAAGCCTGTATACAAGCTCAAGCCTCAAGACCTCCAGCCGCTCTCCAAGCTCAAGCCTCAAGACCCCCAGCCTGTCTCCAAGCTCAAGCCCCAACATCCCAAGCCTGTCTCCAAGATCAAGCCTCAACACCCCAAGCCTGTCTCCAAGCTCAAGCCTCAACACCCCAAGCCTGTCTCCAAACTCAAGCCTCAAGACCCCAAGCCTGTCTCCAAGCTCAAACCTCAAGACCCCAAACCTGTCTCCAACCTCAAGCCTCAAGAACCCGAGCCTGTCTCCAAGCTCAAGCCTCAAGACCCCAGGCCTGTCGCCAAGCTCAAGCCTCAAGACCCCAGGCCTGTTGCCAAGCTCAAGCCTCAAGACCCCAAGCCTGACTCCAAGCTCAAGCCTCAAGACCCCAAGCCTGTATCCAAGCTCAAGCCTCAAGACTACAAGCCTGTCTCCAAGCTCAAGCCTCAAGACCTCAAGCCTGTCTCCAAGCTCAAGCCTAAAGACCCCGAGCCTGTCTCCAAGCTCAAGTCTCAAGACCCCAAGCCTGTCTCCAAGCTCAAGCCTCAAGACCCCGAGCCTGTCACCAAGCTCCAGTGTCAAAAACCCCAGACTGTATCCAAGCTCCAGCCTCAAGACCACATGCCTGTCTGCAAGCTCAAGCCTCAAGACCCCAAGTATGTCTCCAAGCTCAAGCCTCAGGACCCAAGCCTCTCTGCAAGATCAAGCCTCAAGACCCCACGCCTATCTTCATGCTCAAGCCTCAAGACCCCAAGCCTGTATCCAAGCTCAAGCCTCAAGACCCCGACCCTGTCGCCAGCTCAAGCCGCAAGACCCCCTGCCTGTCTCCAAGCTCAAGCCTCAAGACCCCAAGCCCGTCTCCAAGATCAAGCCTCATGACCCCAAACCTGTCTCCAAGCTCAAGCCTCAAGAACCCGAGCCTGTCTCCAAGCTCAAGCCTCAAGACCCCAAGCCTGTCTCCAATCTCAAGCCTCAAGACCCCAAGCCTGTCTCCAAGCTCAAGCCTCAAGACCGCGAGCCTGTCACCAAGCTCATGCCTCAAGACAACAAGCCTGCCTCCAAGCCCAAGCCTCAAGACCCCAAGCCTGTCTCCAAGCTCCAGCCTCAAGACCACATGCCTGTCTGCAAGCTCAAGCCTCAAGACCCCAAGACTGTCTCCAAGCTGAAGACCCCAAGCCTGTCTCCAACCTGAAGCCTCAAGACCCCAAGCCTGTATACAAGCTCAAGCCTCAAGACCTCCAGCCGCTCTCCAAGCTCAAGCCTCAAGACCCCCAGCCTGTCTCCAAGCTCAAGCCCCAACATCCCAAGCCTGTCTCCAAGACCAAGCCTCAACACCCCAAGCCTGTCTCCAAGCTCAAGCCTCAACACCCCAAGCCTGTCTCCAAACTCAAGCCTCAAGACCCCAAGCCTGTCTCCAAGCTCAAACCTCAAGACCCCAAACCTGTCTCCAACCTCAAGCCTCAAGAACCCGAGCCTGTCTCCAAGCTCAAGCCTCAAGACCCCAGGCCTGTCGCCAAGCTCAAGCCTCAAGACCCCGAGCCTGTCTCCAAGCTCAAGCCTCAAGACCCCGAGCCTGTCTCCAAGCTCCAGTGTCAAGAACCCCACCCTGTCTCCAAGCTCCAGCCTCAAGACCACATGCCTGTCTGCAACCTGAAGCGTCAAGACCGCAAACCTGTATACAAGCTCAAGCCTCAACATCCCAAGCCTGTCTACAAGATCAAGCCTCAACACCCCAAGCCTGTCTCCAAGCTCAAGCCTCAACACCCCAAGCCTGTCTCCAAGATCAAACCGCATGACCCCAAGCTTCTCTCCAAGCTCAAGCCTCAATACCTCAAGCCTGTCTCCAAGCTCAAACCTCAAGACCCAAACCTGTCTCCAACCTCAAGCCTCAAGAACCCGAGCCTGTCTCCAAGCTCAAGCCTCAAGACCCCAGGCCTGTCGCCAAGCTCAAGCCTCAAGACCCCGAGCCTGTCTCCAAGCTCAAGCCTCAAGACCCCGAGCCTGTCTCCAAGCTCCAGTGTCAAGAACCCCAGCCTGTCTCCAAGCTCCAGCCTCAAGACCACATGCCTGTCTGCAAGCTCAAGCCTCAAGACCCCAAGCCTGTCTCCAAGCTCAAGCCACAAGACCCCAAGCCTGTCTGCAACCTGAAGCGTCAAGACCGCAAACCTGTATACAAGCTCAAGCCTCAACATCCCAAGCCTGTCTACAAGATCAAGCCTCAACACCCCAAGCCTGTCTCCAAGCTCAAGCCTCAACACCCCAAGCCTGTCTCCAAGATCAAACCTCATGACCCCAAGCTTCTCTCCAAGCTCAAGCCTCAATACCTCAAGTCTGTCGCCAAGCTCAAGCCTCAAGACCCAAGCCTGTGTCAAAGCACAGGCTTCAAAACCCCAAGCCTGTCTCCAAGCTCAAGCCTCAAGACCCCAAGCCTGACTCCAAGCTCAAGCCTCAAGACCCCAAGCCTGTATCCAAGCTCAAGCCTCAAGACCCCCAGCCTATCTAAAAGCTCAAGCCTCAGGATCCCAAGCCTGTCTCCAAGCCCAAGCCTCACGACCCCAAGCCTGTCTCCAAGCTCAAGCCTAAAGACCCCCAGCCTGTCGCTAAGCTCAAGCCTCAAGACCCCCAGCCTGTCTCCAAGCTCCAGTGTCAAGAACCCCAGACTGTATGCAAGCTCCAGCCTCAAGACCACATGCCTGTCTGCAAGCTCAAGCCTCAAGACCCCAAGCCTGTTTCCAACCTCAAGCCACAAGACCGCAAGCCTGTCTCCAAGCTCAAGCCTCAAGTCCCAAAGCCTGTCTCCAAGCTCAAGCCTCAAGACCCCGAGCCTTTCTCCAAGCTCAAGCCACGATACCCCAAGCCTGTCTCAAAGCTCTAGCCTGAAAACCCCAAACCTGTGTCCAAGCTCAAACCTATCTCCAAGCTCAAGCCTCAAGACCCCAAGTATGACTCCAAGCTCAAGCCTCAAGACCCAAGCCTCTCTGCAAGCTCAAGCCTCAAGACGCCACACTATCTTCATGCTCAAACCTCAAGACCCCAAGCCTGTATCCAAGCTCAAGCCTCAATACCTCAAGTCTGTCGCCAACCTCAAGCCTCAAGACCCAAGCCTGTGTCAAAGCACAGGCTTCAAAACCCCAAGCCTGTCTCCAAGCTCAAGCCTCAAGACCCCAAGCCTGTCTCCAAGCTCAAGCCTAAAGACCCCCAGCCTGTCGCTAAGCTAAAGCCTCAAGACCCCCAGCCTGTCTCCAAGCTCCAGTGTCAAGAACCCCAGACTGTATCCAAGCTCCAGCCTCAAGACCACATGCCTGTCTGCAAACTCAAGCCTCAAGACCCCAAGCCTGTTTCCAACCTCAAGCCACAAGACCGCAAGCCTGTCCCCAAGCTCAAGCCTCAAGTCCCAAAGCCTGTCTCCAAGCTCAAGCCTCAAGACCCCGAGTCTTTCTCCAAGCTCAAGCCACGATACCCCAAGCCTGTCTCAAAACTCTAGCCTGAAAACCCCAAACCTGTGTCCAAGCTCAAACCTATCTCCAAGCTCAAGCCTCAAGACCCCAAGTATGTCTCCAACCTCAAGCCTCAAGACCCAAGCCTCTCTGCAAGCTCAAGCCTCAAGACCCCACGCTATCTTCATGCTCAAGCCTCAAGACCCCAAGCCTGTATCCAAGCTCAAGCCTCAATACCTCAAGTCTGTCGCCAAGCTCAAGCCTCAAGACCCAAGCCTGTGTCAAAGCACAGGCTTCAAAACCCCAAGCCTGTCTCCAAGCTCAAGCCTCAAGACCCCAAACCTGTCTCCAAGCTCAAGCCTCAAGACCCCGAGACTGTCTCCAAGCTCAAGCCTCAAGACCTCAAGCCTGTATCCAAGCTCAAGCCTCAAGACTACAAGCCTGTCTCCAAGCTCAAGCCTAAAGACCCCCAGCCTGTCGCTAAGCTCAAGCCTCAAGACCCCCGGCCTGTCTCCAAGCTCCAGTGTCAAGAACCCCAGACTGTATCCAAGCTCCAGCCTCAAGACCACATGCCTGTCTGCAAGCTCAAGCCTCAAGACCCCGAGTCTTTCTCCAAGCTCAAGCCACGATACCCCAAGCCTGTCTCAAAACTCTAGCCTGAAAACCCCAAACCTCTGTCCAAGCTCAAACCTATCTCCAAGCTCAAGCCTCAAGACCCCAAGTATGTCTCCAAGCTCAAGCCTCAAGACCCAAGCCTCTCTGCAAGCTCAAGCCTCAAGACGCCACACTATCTTCATGCTCAAGCCTCAAGACCCCAAGCCTGTATCCAAGCTCAAGCCTCAATACCTCAAGTCTGTCGCCAAGCTCAAGCCTCAAGACCCAAGCCTGTGTCAAAGCACAGGCTTCAAAACCCCAAGCCTGTCTCCAAGCTCAAGCCTCAAGACCCCAAACCTGTCTCCAAGTTGAAGCCTCAAGAACCCGAGCCTGTATCCAAGCTCAAGCCTCAAGACCCCGAGACTGTCTCCAAGCTCAAGCCTCAAGACCCCAAGCCTGACTCCAAGCTCAAGCCTCAAGACCCCAAGCCTGTATCCAAGCTCAAGCCTCAAGACTACAAGCCTGTCTCCAAGCTCAAGCCTCAAGACCTCAAGCCTGTCTCCAAGCTCAAGCCTAAAGACCCCGAGCCTGTCTCCAAGCTCAAGTCTCAAGACCCAAGCCTGTCTCCAAGCTCAAGCCTCAAGACCCCGAGCCTGTCACCAAGCTCCAGTGTCAAAAACCCCAGACTGTATCCAAGCTCCAGCCTCAAGACCACATGCCTGTCTGCAAGCTCAAGCCTCAAGACCCCAAGTATGTCTCCAAGCTCAAGCCTCAGGACCCAAGCCTCTCTGCAAGATCAAGCCTCAAGACCCCACGCCTATCTTCATGCTCAAGCATCAAGACCCCAAGCCTGTATCCAAGCTCAAGCCTCAAGACCCCGACCCTGTCGCCAGCTCAAGCCGCAAGACCCCCTGCCTGTCTCCAAGCTCAAGCCTCAAGACCCCAAGCCCGTCTCCAAGATCAAGCTCATGACCCCAAACCTGTCTCCAAGCTCAAGCCTCAAGAACCCGAGCCTGTCTCCAAGCTCAAGCCTCAAGACCCCAAGCCTGTCTCCAATCTCAAGCCTCAAGACCTCAAGCCTGTCTCCAAGCTCAAGCCTCAAGACCCCGAGCCTGTCTCCAAGCTCAAGCCTCAAGACCCCAAGCCTGTCTCCAAGCTCAAGCCTCAAGACCGCGAGCCTGTCACCAAGCTCATGCCTCAAGACAACAAGCCTGCCTCCAAGCCCAAGCCTCAAGACCCAAGCCTGTCTCCAAGCTCCAGCCTCAAGACCACATGCCTGTCTGCAAGCTCAAGCCTCAAGACCCCAAGACTGTCTCCAAGCTGAAGACCCCCCCCCAACCCCCCCGCCCTGTCTCCAACCTGAAGCCTCAAGACCCCAAGCCTGTATACAAGCTCAAGCCTCAAGACCTCCAGCCGCTCTCCAAGCTCAAGCCTCAAGACCCCAGCCTGTCTCCAAGCTCAAGCCCCAACATCCCAAGCCTGTCTCCAAGATCAAGCCTCAACACCCCAAGCCTGTCTCCAAGCTCAAGCCTCAACACCCCAAGCCTGTCTCCAAACTCAAGCCTCAAGACCCCAAGCCTGTCTCCAAGCTCAAACCTCAAGACCCCAAACCTGTCTCCAACCTCAAGCCTCAAGAACCCGAGCCTGTCTCCAAGCTCAAGCCTCAAGACCCCAGGCCTGTCGCCAAGCTCAAGCCTCAAGACCCCAGGCCCTGTTGCCAAGCTCAAGCCTCAAGACCCCAAGCCTGACTCCAAGCTCAAGCCTCAAGACCCCAAGCCTGTATCCAAGCTCAAGCCTCAAGACTACAAGCCTGTCTCCAAGCTCAAGCCTCAAGACCTCAAGCCTGTCTCCAAGCTCAAGCCTAAAGACCCCGAGCCTGTCTCCAAGCTCAAGTCTCAAGACCCCAAGCCTGTCTCCAAGCTCAAGCCTCAAGACCCCGAGCCTGTCACCAAGCTCCAGTGTCAAAAACCCCAGACTGTATCCAAGCTCCAGCCTCAAGACCACATGCCTGTCTGCAAGCTCAAGCCTCAAGACCCCAAGTATGTCTCCAAGCTCAAGCCTCAGGACCCAAGCCTCTCTGCAAGATCAAGCCTCAAGACCCCCACGCCTATCTTCATGCTCAAGCCTCAAGACCCCAAGCCTGTATCCAAGCTCAAGCCTCAAGACCCCGACCCTGTCGCCAGCTCAAGCCGCAAGACCCCCTGCCTGTCTCCAAGCTCAAGCCTCAAGACCCCAAGCCCGTCTCCAAGATCAAGCCTCATGACCCAAACCTGTCTCCAAGCTCAAGCCTCAAGAACCCGAGCCTGTCTCCAAGCTCAAGCCTCAAGACCCCAAGCCTGTCTCCAATCTCAA
This sequence comes from Mobula birostris, assembly GCF_030028105.1. Lineage (NCBI taxonomy): Eukaryota > Metazoa > Chordata > Chondrichthyes > Myliobatiformes > Myliobatidae > Mobula > Mobula birostris. The sequence goes on along the minus strand of NW_027275575.1, from coordinate 25,502 downwards.
GCCTCAAGACCCCAAGCCTGTCTCCAAGCTCAAGCCTCAAGACCGCGAGCCTGTCACCAAGCTCATGCCTCAAGACAACAAGCCTGCCTCCAAGCCCAAGCCTCAAGACCCCAAGCCTGTCTCCAAGCTCCAGCCTCAAGACCACATGCCTGTCTGCAAGCTCAAGCCTCAAGACCCCAAGACTGTCTCCAAGCTGAAGACCCCAAGCCTGTCTCCAACCTGAAGCCTCAAGACCCCAAGCCTGTATACAAGCTCAAGCCTCAAGACCTCCAGCCGCTCTCCAAGCTCAAGCCTCAAGACCCCCAGCCTGTCTCCAAGCTCAAGCCCCAACATCCCAAGCCTGTCTCCAAGACCAAGCCTCAACACCCCAAGCCTGTCTCCAAGCTCAAGCCTCAACACCCCAAGCCTGTCTCCAAACTCAAGCCTCAAGACCCCAAGCCTGTCTCCAAGCTCAAACCTCAAGACCCCAAACCTGTCTCCAACCTCAAGCCTCAAGAACCCGAGCCTGTCTCCAAGCTCAAGCCTCAAGACCCCAGGCCTGTCGCCAAGCTCAAGCCTCAAGACCCCGAGCCTGTCTCCAAGCTCAAGCCTCAAGACCCCGAGCCTGTCTCCAAGCTCCAGTGTCAAGAACCCCACCCTGTCTCCAAGCTCCAGCCTCAAGACCACATGCCTGTCTGCAACCTGAAGCGTCAAGACCGCAAACCTGTATACAAGCTCAAGCCTCAACATCCCAAGCCTGTCTACAAGATCAAGCCTCAACACCCCAAGCCTGTCTCCAAGCTCAAGCCTCAACACCCCAAGCCTGTCTCCAAGATCAAACCGCATGACCCCAAGCTTCTCTCCAAGCTCAAGCCTCAATACCTCAAGCCTGTCTCCAAGCTCAAACCTCAAGACCCAAACCTGTCTCCAACCTCAAGCCTCAAGAACCCGAGCCTGTCTCCAAGCTCAAGCCTCAAGACCCCAGGCCTGTCGCCAAGCTCAAGCCTCAAGACCCCGAGCCTGTCTCCAAGCTCAAGCCTCAAGACCCCGAGCCTGTCTCCAAGCTCCAGTGTCAAGAACCCCAGCCTGTCTCCAAGCTCCAGCCTCAAGACCACATGCCTGTCTGCAAGCTCAAGCCTCAAGACCCCAAGCCTGTCTCCAAGCTCAAGCCCAAGCCTGTCTGCAACCTGAAGCGTCAAGACCGCAAACCTGTATACAAGCTCAAGCCTCAACATCCCAAGCCTGTCTACAAGATCAAGCCTCAACACCCCAAGCCTGTCTCCAAGCTCAAGCCTCAACACCCCAAGCCTGTCTCCAAGATCAAACCTCATGACCCCAAGCTTCTCTCCAAGCTCAAGCCTCAATACCTCAAGTCTGTCGCCAAGCTCAAGCCTCAAGACCCAAGCCTGTGTCAAAGCACAGGCTTCAAACCCCAAGCCTGTCTCCAAGCTCAAGCCTCAAGACCCCAAGCCTGACTCCAAGCTCAAGCCTCAAGACCCCAAGCCTGTATCCAAGCTCAAGCCTCAAGACCCCCAGCCTATCTAAAAGCTCAAGCCTCAGGATCCCAAGCCTGTCTCCAAGCCCAAGCCTCACGACCCCAAGCCTGTCTCCAAGCTCAAGCCTAAAGACCCCCAGCCTGTCGCTAAGCTCAAGCCTCAAGGACCCCCAGCCTGTCTCCAAGCTCCAGTGTCAAGAACCCCAGACTGTATGCAAGCTCCAGCCTCAAGACCACATGCCTGTCTGCAAGCTCAAGCCTCAAGGACCCCAAGCCTGTTTCCAACCTCAAGCCACAAGACCGCAAGCCTGTCTCCAAGCTCAAGCCTCAAGTCCCAAAGCCTGTCTCCAAGCTCAAGCCTCAAGACCCCGAGCCTTTCTCCAAGCTCAAGCCACGATACCCCAAGCCTGTCTCAAAGCTCTAGCCTGAAAACCCCAAACCTGTGTCCAAGCTCAAACCTATCTCCAAGCTCAAGCCTCAAGACCCCAAGTATGACTCCAAGCTCAAGCCTCAAGACCCAAGCCTCTCTGCAAGCTCAAGCCTCAAGACGCCACACTATCTTCATGCTCAAACCTCAAGACCCCAAGCCTGTATCCAAGCTCAAGCCTCAATACCTCAAGTCTGTCGCCAACCTCAAGCCTCAAGACCCAAGCCTGTGTCAAAGCACAGGCTTCAAAACCCCAAGCCTGTCTCCAAGCTCAAGCCTCAAGACCCCAAGCCTGTCTCCAAGCTCAAGCCTAAAGACCCCCAGCCTGTCGCTAAGCTAAAGCCTCAAGACCCCCAGCCTGTCTCCAAGCTCCAGTGTCAAGAACCCCAGACTGTATCCAAGCTCCAGCCTCAAGACCACATGCCTGTCTGCAAACTCAAGCCTCAAGACCCCAAGACTGTTTCCAACCTCAAGCCACAAGACCGCAAGCCTGTCCCCAAGCTCAAGCCTCAAGTCCCAAAGCCTGTCTCCAAGCTCAAGCCTCAAGACCCCGAGTCTTTCTCCAAGCTCAAGCCACGATACCCCAAGCCTGTCTCAAAACTCTAGCCTGAAAACCCCAAACCTGTGTCCAAGCTCAAACCTATCTCCAAGCTCAAGCCTCAAGACCCCAAGTATGTCTCCAAGCTCAAGCCTCAAGACCCAAGCCTCTCTGCAAGCTCAAGCCTCAAGACCCCACGCTATCTTCATGCTCAAGCCTCAAGACCCCAAGCCTGTATCCAAGCTCAAGCCTCAATACCTCAAGTCTGTCGCCAAGCTCAAGCCTCAAGACCCAAGCCTGTGTCAAAGCACAGGCTTCAAAACCCCAAGCCTGTCTCCAAGCTCAAGCCTCAAGACCCCAAACCTGTCTCCAAGCTCAAGCCTCAAGACCCCGAGACTGTCTCCAAGCTCAAGCCTCAAGACCTCAAGCCTGTATCCAAGCTCAAGCCTCAAGACTACAAGCCTGTCTCCAAGCTCAAGCCTAAAGACCCCCAGCCTGTCGCTAAGCTCAAGCCTCAAGACCCCCGGCCTGTCTCCAAGCTCCAGTGTCAAGAACCCCAGACTGTATCCAAGCTCCAGCCTCAAGACCACATGCCTGTCTGCAAGCTCAAGCCTCAAGACCCCAAGCCTGTCTCCAACCTCAAGCCACAAGACCGCAAGCCTGTCTCCAAGCTCAAGCCTCAAGTCCCAAAGCCTGTCTCCAAGCTCAAGCCTCAAGACCCCGAGCCTTTCTCCAAGCTCAAGCCACGATACCCCAAGCCTGTCTCAAAGCTCTAGCCTGAAAACCCCAAACCTGTGTGCAAGCTCAAACCTATCTCCAAGCTCAAGCCTCAAGACCCCAAGTATGTCTCCAAGCTCAAGCCTCAAGACCCAAGCCTCTCTGCAAGCTCAAGCCTCAAGTCCCCACGCTATCTTCATGCTCAAGCCTCAAGACCCCAAGCCTGTATCCAAGTTCAAGCCTCAAGACCCCGAGCCTGTCGCCAGCTCAAGCCGCAAGACCCCCTGCTTGTCTCCAAGCTCAAGCCTCAAGACACCAAGCTGGTCTCCAAGCTCAAGCCTCAAGACCTCAAGCCTGTCTCCAAGCTCAAGCCTCAAGACCCCGAGCCTGTCTCCAAGCTCAAGCATCAAGACCCCAAGCCTGTCTCCAAGCTGAAGCCTCAAGACCCCGAGCCTGTCACCAAGCTCATGCCTCAAGACAACAAGCCTGTCTCCAAGCCCAAGCCTCAAGACCCCAAGCCTGTCTCCAAGCTCCAGCCTCAAGACCACATGCCTGTCTGCAAGCTCAAGCCTCAAGACCCCAAGACTGTCTTCAAGCTGAAGACCCCAAGCCTGTATCCAAGCTCAAGCCTCAAGACTACAAGCCTGTCTCCAAGCTCAAGCCTAAAGACCCCCAGCCTGTCGCTAAGCTCAAGCCTCAAGACCCCCGGCCTGTCTCCAAGCTCCAGTGTCAAGAACCCCAGACTGTATCCAAGCTCCAGCCTCAAGACCACATGCCTGTCTGCAAGCTCAAGCCTCAAAACCCCAAGCCTGTCTCCAACCTCAAGCCACAAGACCGCAAGCCTGTCTCCAAGCTCAAACCTCAATTCCCAAAGCCTGTCTCCAACCTCAAGCCTCAAGACCCCGAGCCTTTCTCCAAGCTCAAGCCACGATACCCCAGGCCTGTCTCAAAGCTCTAGCCTGAAAACCCCAAACCTGTGTCCAAGCTCAAACCTATCTCCAAGCTCAAGCCTCAAGACCCCAAGTATGTCTCCAAGCTCAAGCCTGAAGACCCAAGCCTCTCTGCAAGCTCAAGCCTCAAGTCCCCACGCTATCTTCATGCTCAAGCCTCAAGACCCCAAGCCTGTATCCAAGTTCAAGCCTCAAGACCCCGAGCCTGTCGCCAGCTCAAGCCGCAAGACCCCCTGCCTGTCTCCAAGCTCAAGCCTCAAGACCCCAAGCCCGTCTCCAAGATCAAACCTCATGACCCCAAACCTATCTCCAAACTCAAGCCTTTAGACCCCAAGCCTGTCTCCAACCTGAAGCCTCAAGACCCCAAACCTGCGTACAAGCTCAAGTCTCAAGACCACAAGCGTGTCTCCAAGCGCAAGCCTCAAGACCCCCAGCCTGTCTCCTAGCTCAAACCTCAACATCCCAAGCCTGTCTCCAAGCTCAAGCCTCAACACCCCAAGCCTGTCTCCAAACTCAAGCCTCAAACCCCAAGCCTGTCTCCAAGCTCAAAGCTCAAGGCCCCAAACCTGTCTCCAAGCTCAAGCCTCAAGAACCCGAGCCTGTCTCCAAGCTCAAGCCTCAAGGCCCCAAGCATGTCTCCAAGCTCAAGCCTCAAAACACCGAGCCTGTCTCCAAGCTCAAGCCTCAAGACCCCGAGCCTGTCTCCAAGCTCAAGCCTCAAGACCCCGAGCCTGTCTCCAAGCTCCAGTGTCAAGAACCCCAGCCTGTCTCCAAGTTCCAGCCTCAAGACCCCAAGCCTGTCTCCAAGCTCAAGCCACAAGACCCCAAGCCTGTCTCCAACCTGAAGCCTCAAGACCCCAAACCTGTCTCCAAGCTCAAGCCTCAAGACCCCAAGCCTGTATCCAAGCTCAAGCCTCAAGACCACAAGCCTGTCTCCAAGCTCAAGCCTCGAGACCCCCAGCTTGTCTAAAAGCTCAAGCCTCAGGATCCCAAGCCTGTCTCCAACCTCAAGCCTAAATCTCCAAGCTCAAGCTTCAAAACCCCAAGCCTGTCTCCAAGATCAAGCCTCATGACCCCCAGCTTCACTCCAAGCTCAAGCCTCACTACGTCAAGCCTGTCGCCAAGCTCAAGCCTCAAGAGCCCAAGCATGTCTCAAAGCTCAAGCCTCAAGACACAAAGCCTGTCTCCAAGCTCAAGCCTCAATACCCAGAGCCTCTCTCCAAGCTCAAGCCTCAAGACCCCAAGTCTGTCTCCAAGCTCAAGGATCAAGACCCCAAGCCTGTCTCCAAGGCAAGCCGCAATACCCCAAGCCTTTCTTCAAGCTCAAGCCTCAACTCCCCAAGCCTGTCTCCAAACTCAAGCCTAGAGACACTAAGCCTGTCTCCAAGCTCAAGCCTGAAAAACCCCCAGCCTGTCTCCAAGCTCAAGCCTCAACACCCCAAGCCTGTCACCAAGCTCAAGCCGCAAGACCCCCTGCCTGTCTCCAATCTCAAGCCTCACTACCTCAAGCCTGTGGGCAATCTTCAGCCTCAAGACCCCGACTCTGTCTCCAAACTCAAGCCTCGAGACCCAAGCCTGTGTCAAAGCACAAGCTTCAAGACCCCAAGCCTGTCTCCAAGCTCAAGCCTCAAGAACCCAAGCATGTCTCCAAGCTCAAGCCTCAAGACCCCAAGCCTCTCTCCAATCTCAAGACTCAAGGCCCCAAGCCTGTCTCCAAGTTCAGCCCTCAAGACCCCAAGTCTGTCTCCAAGGTCAGGCCTCAAGACCCCAAGCCTGTCTCCAAGCTCAAGCCTCAAGACCCTGAGCCTGTCTCCAAGCTCAAGCCTAAAGACCACAAGCCTGTCTCCAAGCCGAAGCCTCAAGACCCCAAGCCTGTCTCCAAGCTCAAGCCTCAAGACCCCCAGCCTGTCGCCAAGCTCAAGCCTCAAGACCCCCAGCCTGTCTCCAAGCTCCAGTGTCAAGATCCCCAGCCTGTCTCCAAGCTCTAGCCTCAAGACCACATGCCTGTCTGCAATCTCATGCCTCAAGACCCCAAGCCTGTCTCCAACCTGAAGCCTCAAGACCCCAAACCTGCGTACAAGCTCAAGTCTCAAGACCACAAGCGTGTCTCCAAGCGCAAGCCTCAAGACCCCCAGCCTGTCTCCTAGCTCAAGCCTCAACATCCCAAGCCTGTCTCCAAGCTCAAGCCTCAACACCCCAAGCCTGTCTCCAAACTCAAGCCTCAAGACCCCAAGCCTGTCTCCAAGCTCAAAGCTCAAGGCCCCAAACCTGTCTCCAAGCTCAAGCCTCAAGAACCCGAGCCTGTCTCCAAGCTCAAGCCTCAAGACCCCAAGCATGTCTCCAAGCTCAAGCCTCAAAACACCGAGCCTGTCTCCAAGCTCAAGCCTCAAGACCTCGAGCCTGTCTCCAAGCTCAAGCCTCAAGACCCCGAGCCTGTCTCCAAGCTCCAGTGTCAAGAACCCCAGCCTGTCTCCAAGTTCCAGCCTCAAGACCCCAAGCCTGTCTCCAAGCTCAAGCCACAAGACCCCAAGCCTGTCTCCAGCCTGAAGCCTCAAGACCCCAAACCTGTCTCCAAGCTCAAGCCTCAAGAACCCGAGCCTGTATCCAAGCTCAAGCCTCAAGACCCCGAGACTGTCTCCAAGCTCAAGCCTCAAGACCCCAAGCCTGACTCCAAGCTCAAGCCTCAAGACTACAAGCCTGACTCCAAGCTCAAGCCTCAAGACCCCGAGCCTTTCTCCAAGCTCAAGCCACGATACCCCAAGCCTGTTTCAAAGCTCTAGCCTGAAGAACCCAAGCCTGTCTCCAAGCTCAAGCCTCAAGACCCCAAACCTGTCTCCAAGCTCAAGCCTCAAGAACCCGAGCCTGTCTCCAAGCTCAAGCCTCAAGACCCCAAGCCTGTCTCCAAGCTCAAGCCTCAAGGACCCCGAGCCTGTCTCCAAGCTGAAGCCTCAAGACACCGAGCCTGTCACCAAGCTCATGCCTCAAGACAACAAGCCTGTCTCCAAGCCCAAGCCTCAAGACCCAAGCCTGTCTCCAAGCTCCAGCCTCAAGACCACATGCCTGTCTGCAAGCTCAAGCCTCAAGACCCGAGCCTGCCGCCAGCTCAAGCCGCAAGACCCCCTACCTGTCTCCAAGCTCAAGCCTCAAGACCCCCAAGCCTGTCTCCCAGCTCAAACCCTCAAGACCCCAAGCCTGTCTCCAAGCTGAATCCTCAAGCCCCAAGCCTGACTCCAAGCTCAAGCCTCAAGACCTCCAGCCTGTATCCAAGCTCAAACCTCAAGACTCCAAGCCCCGTCTACAAGCTCAAGCCTCAAGACCCCAAGCCTGACTCCAAGCTCAAGCCTCAAGACCCCAAGCCTGTCTCCAACCTCAAGCCTAAATCTCCAAGCTCAAGCCTCGAAACCCCAAGCCGTCTCCAAGATCAAGCCTCATGACCCAAAGCTTCTCTCCAAGCTCAAGCCTCAATACCTCAAGCCTGGTCGCCAAGCTCAAGCCTCAGACACCCTGCCTGTCTCCAATCCCAAGCCTCAATACCCCAGTCTGTCTCCAAGCTCGAGCCTCCAGGATCCCAAGCCTGTCTCCAACCTCAAGCCTAAATCTCCAAGCTCAAGCCTCAAAACCCCTGAACTGTCTCCAAGCTCAAGCCTCAAGACCCAGAACCTGTTTCCCAAGCTCAAGCCTCAAGACCCCAAGCCTGTCTCCAAGCTCAAGCCTCAAGACCTCAAGCCTGTCTCCAAGCTCAAGCCTCAAGACCCCGAGCCGGTCTCCAAGCTCAAGCCTCAAGACCCCAAGCCTGTCTCCACGCTCATGCCTCAGGACAACAAGCCTGTCTCCAAGCCCAAGCCTCAAGACCCCAAGCCTGTCTCCAAGCTCAAGCCTCAAGACCCCCAGCCTGTCGCCAAGCTCAAGCCTCAAGACCCCCAGCCTGTATCCAAGCTCCAGCCTCAAGACCACATAACTGTCTGCAAGCTCAAGTCTCAAGATCTCAAGCCTGTCTCCAAGCTCAAGCCACAAGACCGCAAGCCTGTCTCCAAGCTCAAGCCGCAAGACACAAAGCCTGTCTCCAAGCTCAAGCCTCAATACCCAGAGCCTGTCTCCAAGCTCAAGCCTGTCGCCAAGCTCAAGCCTCAAGACCCCGAGCCTGTATCCAAGCTCAAACCTCAAGACTCCAAGCATGTCTACAAGCTCAAGCCTCAAGTCCCCAAGCCTGTATCCAAGCTCAAGCCTAAATCTCCAAGCTCAAGCTTCAAAACCCCAAGCCTGTCTCCAAGATCAAGCCTCATGACCCCCAGCTTCACTCCAAGCTCAAGCCTCACTACGTCAAGCCTGTCGCCAAGCTCAAGCCTCAAGAGCCCAAACATGTCTCAAAGCTCAAGCCTCAAGACCCCAAGCCTGTCTGCAAGCTCAAGCCTCAAGACACAAAGCCTGTCTCCAAGCTCAAGCCTCAATACCCAGAGCCTGTCTCCAAGCTCAAGCCTGTCGCCAAGCTCAAGCCTCAAGACCCCGAGCCTGTCTCCAACCTGAAGCCTCAAGACCCCAAACCTGCGTACAAGCTCAAGTCTCAAGACCACAAGCGTGTCTCCAAGCGCAAGCCTCAAGACCCCCAGCCTGTCTCCTAGCTCAAGCCTCAACATCCCAAGCCTGTCTCCAAGCTCAAGCCTCAACACCCCAAGCCTGTCTCCAAACTCAAGCCTCAAGACCCCAAGCCTGTCTCCAAGCTCAAAGCTCAAGGCCCCAAACCTGTCTCCAAGCTCAAGCCTCAAGAACCCGAGCCTGTCTCCAAGCTCAAGCCTCAAGACCCCAAGCATGTCTCCAAGCTCAAGCCTCAAAACACCGAGCCTGTCTCCAAGCTCAAGCCTCAAGACCTCGAGCCTGTCTCCAAGCTCAAGCCTCAAGACCCCGAGCCTGTCTCCAAGCTCCAGTGTCAAGAACCCCAGCCTGTCTCCAAGTTCCAGCCTCAAGACCCCAAGCCTGTCTCCAAGCTCAAGCCACAAGACCCCAAGCCTGTCTCCAGCCTGAAGCCTCAAGACCCCAAACCTGTCTCCAAGCTCAAGCCTCAAGAACCCGAGCCTGTATCCAAGCTCAAGCCTCAAGACCCCGAGACTGTCTCCAAGCTCAAGCCTCAAGACCCCAAGCCTGACTCCAAGCTCAAGCCTCAAGACTACAAGCCTGACTCCAAGCTCAAGCCTCAAGACCCCGAGCCTTTCTCCAAGCTCAAGCCACGATACCCCAAGCCTGTTTCAAAGCTCTAGCCTGAAGAACCCAAGCCTGTCTCCAAGCTCAAGCCTCAAGACCCCAAACCTGTCTCCAAGCTCAAGCCTCAAGAACCCGAGCCTGTCTCCAAGCTCAAGCCTCAAGACCCCAAGCCTGTCTCCAAGCTCAAGCCTCAAGACCCCGAGCCTGTCTCCAAGCTGAAGCCTCAAGACACCGAGCCTGTCACCAAGCTCATGCCTCAAGACAACAAGCCTGTCTCCAAGCCCAAGCCTCAAGACCCCAAGCCTGTCTCCAAGCTCCAGCCTCAAGACCACATGCCTGTCTGCAAGCTCAAGCCTCAAGACCCCGAGCCTGCCGCCAGCTCAAGCCGCAAGACCCCCTACCTGTCTCCAAGCTCAAGCCTCAAGACCCCAAGCCTGTCTCCCAGCTCAACCCTCAAGACCCCAAGCCTGTCTCCAAGCTGAATCCTCAAGCCCCAAGCCTGACTCCAAGCTCAAGCCTCAAGACCTCCAGCCTGTATCCAAGCTCAAACCTCAAGACTCCAAGCCCGTCTACAAGCTCAAGCCTCAAGACCCCAAGCCTGACTCCAAGCTCAAGCCTCAAGACCCCAAGCCTGTCTCCAACCTCAAGCCTAAATCTCCAAGCTCAAGCCTCGAAACCCCAAGCCCGTCTCCAAGATCAAGCCTCATGACCCAAAGCTTCTCTCCAAGCTCAAGCCTCAATACCTCAAGCCTGTCGCCAAGCTCAAGCCTCAAGACACCCTGCCTGTCTCCAATCCCAAGCCTCAATACCCCCAGTCTGTCTCCAAGCTCGAGCCTCAGGATCCCAAGCCTGTCTCCAACCTCAAGCCTAAATCTCCAAGCTCAAGCCTCAAAACCCCTGAACTGTCTCCAAGCTCAAGCCTCAAGACCCAGAACCTGTTTCCAAGCTCAAGCCTCAAGACCCCAAGCCTGTCTCCAAGCTCAAGCCTCAAGACCTCAAGCCTGTCTCCAAGCTCAAGCCTCAAGACCCCGAGCCGGTCTCCAAGCTCAAGCCTCAAGACCCCAAGCCTGTCTCCACGCTCATGCCTCAGGACAACAAGCCTGTCTCCAAGCCCAAGCCTCAAGACCCCAAGCCTGTCTCCAAGCTCAAGCCTCAAGACCCCCAGCCTGTCGCCAAGCTCAAGCCTCAAGACCCCCAGCCTGTATCCAAGCTCCAGCCTCAAGACCACATAACTGTCTGCAAGCTCAAGTCTCAAGATCTCAAGCCTGTCTCCAAGCTCAAGCCACAAGACCGCAAGCCTGTCTCCAAGCTCAAGCCGCAAGACACAAAGCCTGTCTCCAAGCTCAAGCCTCAATACCCAGAGCCTGTCTCCAAGCTCAAGCCTGTCGCCAAGCTCAAGCCTCAAGACCCCGAGCCTGTATCCAAGCTCAAACCTCAGGACTCCAAGCATGTCTACAAGCTCAAGCCTCAAGTCCCCAAGCCTGTATCCAAGCTCAAGCCTCAAGACCACAAGCCTGTATCCAAGCTCAAGCCTCGAGACCCCCAGCTTGTCTAAAAGCTCAAGCCTCAGGATCCCAAGCCTGTCTCCAACCTCAAGCCTAAATCTCCAAGCTCAAGCTTCAAAACCCCAAGCCTGTCTCCAAGATCAAGCCTCATGACCCCCAGCTTCACTCCAAGCTCAAGCCTCACTACGTCAAGCCTGTCGCCAAGCTCAAGCCTCAAGAGCCCAAACATGTCTCAAAGCTCAAGCCTCAAGACCCCAAGCCTGTCTGCAAGCTCAAGCCTCAAGACACAAAGCCTGTCTCCAAGCTCAAGCCTCAATACCCAGAGCCTGTCTCCAAGCTCAAGCCTGTCGCCAAGCTCAAGCCTCAAGACCCCGAGCCTGTATCCAAGCTCAAACCTCAAGACTCCAAGCATGTCTACAAGCTCAAGCCTCAAGACCCCAAGCCTGTATCCAAGCTCAAGCCTCAAGACCACAAGCCTGTCTCCAAGCTCAAGCCTCGAGACCCCCAGCTTGTCTAAAAGCTCAAGCCTCAGGATCCCAAGCCTGTCTCCAACCTCAAGCCTAAATCTCCAAGCTCAAGCTTCAAAACCCCAAGCCTGTCTCCAAGATCAAGCCTCATGACCCCCAGCTTCACTCCAAGCTCAAGCCTCACTACGTCAAGCCTGTCGCCAAGCTCAAGCCTCAAGAGCCCAAACATGTCTCAAAGCTCAAGCCTCAAGACCCCAAGCCTGTCTCCAAGCTCAAGCCTCAAGACACAAAGCCTGTCTCCAAGCTCAAGCCTCAATACCCAGAGCCTCTCTCCAAGCTCAAGCCTCAAGACCCCAAGTCTGTCTCCAAGCTCAAGGATCAAGACGCCACGTCTGTCTCCAAGCTCCATCCTCAAGTCCCCAAGCCTGTCTCCAAACTCAAGCCTCAAGACCCCAAGCCTGTCTCCAAGTCAAGCCGCAAGACCCCAAGCCTTTCTTCAAGCTCAAGCCTCAACTCCCCAAGCCTGTCTCCAAACTCAAGCCTAGAGACACTAAGCCTGTGTCCAAGCTCAAGCCTGAAAAACCCCCAGCCTGTCTCCAAGCTCAAGCCTCAACACCCCAAGCCTGTCGCCAAGCTCAAGCCGCAAGACCCCCTGCCTGTCTCCAATCTCAAGCCTCACTACCTCAAGCCTGTCGGCAATCTTCAGCCTCAAGACCCCCGACTCTGTCTCCAAACTCAAGCCTCGAGACCCAAGCCTGTGTCAAAGAACAAGCTTCAAGACCCCAAGCCTGTCTCCAAGCTCAAGCCTTAAGAGCCCAAGCATGTCTCCAAGCTCAAGCCTCAAGATCCCAAGCCTCTCTCCAATCTCAAGACTCAAGGCCCCAAGCCTGTCTCCAAGTTCAGCCCTCAAGACCCCAAGTCTGTCTCCAAGGTCAGGCCTCAAGACCCCAAGCATGTCTCCAAGCTCATGCCTCAAGACCACGAGCCTGTCTCCAAGCTCAAGCCTCAAGACCCCGAGCCTGTCTCCAAGCTCAATCCTCAAGACCACAAGCCTGTCTCCAAGCCGAAGCATCAAGACCCCAAGCCTGTCTCCAAGCTCAAGCCTCAAGACCCCCAGCCTGTCGCCAAGTTCAACCCTCAAGACCCCAAGCCTGTCTCCAAGCTCCAGTGTCAAGATCCCCAGCCTGTCTCCAAGCTCCAGCCTCAAGACCACATGCCTGTCTGCAATCTCATGCCTCAAGACCCCAAGCCTGTCTCCAACCTGAAGCCTCAAGACCCCAAACATGCGTACAAGCTCAAGTCACAAGACCACAAGCGTGTCTCCTAGCTCAAGCCTCAACATCCCAAGCCTGTCCCCAAGCTCAAGCCTCAACACCCCAAGCCTGTCTCCAAACTCAAGCCTCAAGACCCCAAGCCTGTCTCCAAGCTCAAAGCTCAAGACCCCAAACCTGTCTCCAAGCTCAAGCCTCAAGAACCCGAGCCTGTCTCCAAGCTCAAGCCTCAAGACCCCAAGCATCTCCAAGCTCAAGCCTCAAAACACCGAGCCTGTCTCCAAGCTCAAGCCTCAAGACCCCGAGCCTGTCTCCAAGCTCAAGCCTCAAGACCCCGAGCCTGTCTCCAAGCTCCAGTGTCAAGAACCCCAGCCTGTCTCCAAGTCCCAGCCTCAAGACCCCAAGCCTGTCTCCAAGCTCAAGCCACAAGACCCCAAGCCTGTCTCCAACCTGAAGCCTCAAGACCCCAAACCTGTATACAAGCTCAAGCCTCAAGAACCCGAGCCTGTCTCCCAGCTCAACCCTAAAGACCCCAAGCCTGTCTCCAAGCTCAAGCCTCAAGACCCCAAACCTGTCTCCAAGCTCAAGCCTCAAGAACCCAAGCCTGTATCCAAGCTCAAGCCTCAAGACCCCGAGACTGTCTCCAAGCTCAAGCCTCAAGACCCCAAGCCTGACTCCAAGCTCAAGCCTCAAGACCCCAAGCCTGTATCCAAGCTCAAGCCTCAAGACCACAAGCCTGACTCCAAGCTCAAGCCTCGAGACCCCAAGCCTGTCTCCAACCTGAAGCCTCAAGACCCCAAACCTGCGTACAAGCTCAAGTCTCAAGACCACAAGCGTGTCTCCTAGCTCAAGCCTCAACATCCCAAGCCTGTCTCCAAGCTCAAGCCTCAACACCCCAAGCCTGTCTCCAAACTCAAGCCTCAAGACCCCAAGCCTGTCTCCAAGCTCAAAGCTCAAGACCCCAAACCTGTCTCCAAGCTCAAGCCTCAAGAACCCGAGCCTGTCTCCAAGCTCAAGCCTCAAGACCCCAAGCATGTCTCCAAGCTCAAGCCTCAAAACACCGAGCCTGTCTCCAAGCTCAAGCCTCAAGACCTCGAGCCTGTCTCCAAGCCCCAGTGTCAAGAACCCCAGCCTGTCTCCAAGTTCCAGCCTGAAGACCCCAAGCCTGTCTCCAAGCTCAAGCCTCAAGAACCCGAGCCTGTCTCCCAGCTCAACCCTAAAGACCCCAAGCCTGTCTCCCAGCTCAAGCCTCAAGACCCCAAACCTGTCTCCAAGCTCAAGCCTCAAGAAACCGAGCCTGTATCCAAGCTCAAGCCTCAAGACCCCGAGACTGTCTCCAAGCTCAAGCCTCAAGACCCCAAGCCTGACTCCAAGCTCAAGCCTCAAGACCCCAAGCCAGTATCCAAGCTCAAGCCTCAAGACTGCAAGCCTGACTCCAAGCTCAAGCCTCAAGACCCCAAGCCAGTATCCAAGCTCAAGCCTCAAGACTGCAAGCCTGTCTCCAAGCTCCAGCCTCAAGACCACATGCCTGTCTGCAAGCTCAAGCCTCAACACCCCAAGACTGTCTTCAAGCTGAAGACCCCAAGCCTGTCTCCAACCTGAAGCCTCAAGACCCCAAGCCTGTATACAAGCTCAAGCCTCAAGACCCCAAGCCTGTCTCCAAGCTCAAGACTCAAGACGTCCAGCTGCTCTCCAAGCTCAAGCCTCAAGACCCCCAGCCTGTCTCCAAGCTCAAGCCTCAACATCCCAAGCCAGTCTCTAAGATCAAGCCTCAACACCCCAAGCCTGTCTCCAAGCTCAAGCCTCAACACCCCAAGCCAGTATCCAAGCTCAAGCCTCAAGACTGCAAGCCTGACTCCAAGCTCAAGCCTCGAGACCACCAGCTTGTCTAAAAGCTCAAGCCTCAGGATCCCAAGCCTGTCTCCAAGATCAAGCCTCATGACCCCAAGCTTCTCTCCAAGCTCAAGCCTCACTACCTCAAGACTGTCGACAAGATCAAGCCTCATGACCCCAAACCTGTCTCCAAGCTCAAGCCTCAAGAACCCGAGCCTGTCACCAAGCTCAAGCCTCAAGACCCCAAGCCTGTCTCCAAGCTCAAGCCTCAAGACCTCAAGCCTGTCTCCAAGCTCAAGCCTAAAGACCCCGAGCCTGTCTCCAAGCTCAAGTCTCAAGACCCCAAGCCTGTCTCCAAGCTCAAGCCTCAAGACCCCAAGCCTGTCTCCAAGCTCAAGCCTAAAGACCCCCAGCCTGTCGCTAAGCTCAAGACTCAAGACCCCCAGCCTGTCTCCAAGCTCCAGTGTCAAGAACCCCAGACTGTATCCAAGCTCCAGCCTCAAGACCACATGCCTGTCTGCAAACTCAAGCCTCAAGACCCCGAGTCTTTCTCCAAGCTCAAGCCACGATACCCCAAGCCTGTCTCAAAGGTCTAGCCTGAAAACCCCAAACCTGTGTCCAAGTTGAAGCCTCAAGAACCCGAGCCTGTATCCAAGCTCAAGCCTCAAGACCCCGAGACTGTCTCCAAGCTCAAGCCTCAAGACCCCAAGCCTGACTCCAAGCTCAAGCCTCAAGACCCCAAGCCTGTATCCAAGTTGAAGCCTCAAGAACCCGAGCCTGTATCCAAGCTCAAGCCTCAAGATCCCGAGACTGTCTCCAAGCTCAAGCCTCAAGACCCCAAGCCTGACTCCAAGCTCAAGCCTCAAGACCCCAAGCCTGTATCCAAGCTCAAGCCTCAAGACTACAAGCCTGTCTCCAAGCTCAAGCCTAAAGACCCCCAGCCTGTCGCTAAGCTCAAGCCTCAAGACCCCCGGCCTGTCTCCAAGCTCCAATGTCAAGAACCCCAGACTGTATCCAAGCTCCAGCCTCAAGACCACATGCCTGTCTGCAAGCTCAAGCCTCAAGACCCCAAGCCTGTCTCCAACCTCAAGCCACAAGACCGCAAGCCTGTCTCCAAGCTCAAGCCTCAAGTCCCAAAGCCTGTCTCCAAGCTCAAGCCTCAAGACCCCGAGCCATTCTCCAAGCTCAAGCCACGATACCCCAAGCCTGTCTCAAAGCTCTAGCCTGAAAACCCCAAACCTGTGTCCAAGCTCAAACCTATCTCCAAGCTCAAGCCTCAAGACCCCAAGTATGTCTCCAAGCTCAAGCCTCAAGACCCAAGCCTCTCTGCAAGCCCAAGCCTCAATTCCCCACGCTATCTTCATGCTCAAGCCTCAAGACCCCAAGCCTGTATCCAAGTTCAAGCCTCAAGACCCCGAGCGTGTCGCCAGCTCAAGCCGCAAGACCCCCTGCCTGTCTCCAAGCTCAAGCCTCAAGACCCCAAGCCCGTCTCCAAGATCAAACCTCATGACCCCAAACCTATCTCCAAACTCAAGCCTCAAGAACCCGAGCCTGTCTCCAAGCTCAAGCCTCAAGACCCCAAGCTGGTCTCCAAGCTCAAGCCTCAAGACCTCAAGCCTGTCTCCAAGCTCAAGCCTCAAGACCCCGAGCCTGTCTCCAAGCTCAAGCATCAAGACCCCAAGCCTGTCTCCAAGCTGAAGCCTCAAGACCCCGAGCCTGTCAACAAGCTCATGCCTCAAGACAACAAGCCTGTCTCCAAGCCCAAGCCTCAAGACCCCAAGCCTGTCTCCAAGCTCCAGCCTCAAGACCACATGCCTGTCTGCAAGTTCAAGCCTCAAGACCCGAAGACTGTCTTCAAGCTGAAGACCCCAAGCCTGTATCCAAGCTCAAGCCTCAAGACTACAAGCCTGTCTCCAAGCTCAAGCCTAAAGACCCCCAGCCTGTCGCTAAGCTCAAGCCTCAAGACCCCCGGCCTGTCTCCAAGCTCCAGTGTCAAGAACCCCAGACTGTATCCAAGCTCCAGCCTCAAGACCACATGCCTGTCTGCAAGCTCAAGCCTCAAGACCCCAAGCCTGTCTCCAACCTCAAGCCACATGACCGCAAGCCTGTCTCCAAGCTCAAGCCTCAAGTCCCAAAGCCTGTCTCCAAGCTCAAGCCTCAAGACCCCGAGCCAGTATCCAAGCTCATGCCACGATACCCCAAGCCTGTCTCAAAGCTCTAGCCTGAAAACCCCAAACCTGTGTCCAAGCCCAAACCTATCTCCAAGCTCAAGCCTCAAGACCCCAAGTATGTCTCCAAGCTCAAGCCTCAAGACCCAAGCCTCTCTGCAAGCTCAAGCCTCAAGTCCCCACGCTATCTTCATGCTCAAGCCTCAAGACCCCAAGCCTGTATCCAAGTTCAAGCCTCAAGACCCCGAGCCTGTCGCCAGCTCAAGCCGCAAGACCCCCTGCCTGTCTCCAAGCTCAAGCCTCAAGACCCCAAGCCCGTCTCCAAGATCAAACCTCATGACCCCAAACCTATCTCCAAACTCAAGCCTCAAGAACCCGAGCCTGTCTCCAAGCTCAAGCCTCAAGACCCCAAGCTGGTCTCCAAGCTCAAGCCTCAAGACCTCAAGCCTGTCTCCAAGCTCAAGCCTCCAGACCCCGAGCCTGTCTCCAAGCTCAAGCATCAAGACCCCAAGCCTGTCTCCAAGCTGAAGCCTCAAGACCCCGAGCCTGTCACCAAGCTCATGCCTCAAGACAACAAGCCTGTCTCCAAGCCCAAGCCTCAAGACCCCAAGCCTGTCTACAAGCTCCAGCATCAAGACCACATGCCTGTCTGCAAGCTCAAGCCTCAAGACCCCAAGACTGTCTTCAAGCTGAAGACCCCAAGCCTGTCTCCAAGTTCAACACTCAAGACGTCCAGCCGCTCTCCAAGCTCAAGCCTCAAGACCCCCAGCCTGTCTCCAAGCTCAAGCCTCAACATCCCAAGCCAGGCTCTAAGATCAAGCCTCAACACCCCAAGCCTGTCTCCAAGCTCAAGCCTCAACACCCCAAGCCAGTATCCAAGCTCAAGCCTCAAGACTGCAAGCCTGACTCCAAGCTCAAGCCTCGAGACCCCAAGCCTGTCTCTAAACTCTAGCATAGACTCACTAAGCCTGTCTCCAATCTCAAGCCTCAAGACCACCAGCTTGTCTAAAAGCTCAAGCCTCAGGATCCCAAGCCTGTCTCCGACCTCAAGCCTAAATCTCCAAGCTCAAGCCTCAAAACCCCAAGCCTGTCTCCAAGATCAAGCCTCATGACCCCAAGCTTCTCTCCAAGCTCAAGCCTCAATACCTCAAGACTGTCGCCAAGATCAAGCCTCATGACCCCAAACCTGTCTCCAAGCTCAAGCCTCAAGAACCCGAGCCTGTCACCAAGCTCAAGCCTCAAGACCCCAAGCCTGTCTCCAAGCTCAAGCCTAAAGACCCCGAGCCTGTCTCCAAGCTCAAGTCTCAAGACCCCAAGCCTGTCTCCAAGCTCAAGCCTCAAGACCCCGAGCCTGTCACCAAGCTCATGCCTCAAGACAACAAGCCTGTCGCTAAGCTCAAGCCTCAAGACCCCCAGCCTGTCTCCAAGCTCCAGTGTCAAGAACCCCAGACTGTATCCAAGCTCCAGCCTCAAGACCACATGCCTGTCTGCAAGCTCAAGCCTCAAGACCCCAAGCCTGTTTCCAACCTCAAGCCACAAGACCGCAAGCCTGTCTCCAAGCTCAAGCCTCAAGTCCCAAAGCCTGTCTCCAAGCTCAAGCCTCAAGACCCCGAGCCTTTCTCCAAGCTCAAGCCACGATACCCCAAGCCTGTCTCAAAGCTCTAGCCTGAAAACCCCAAACCTGTGTCCAAGCTCAAACCTATCTCCAAGCTCAAGCCTCAAGACCCCAAGTATGTCTCCAAGCTCAAGCCTCAAGACCCAAGCCTCTCTGCAAGCTCAAGCCTCAAGACGCCACACTATCTTCATGCTCAAGCCTCAAGACCCCAAGCCTGTATCCAAGCTCAAGCCTCAATACCTCAAGTCTGTCGCCAACCTCAAGCCTCAAGACCCAAGCCTGTGTCAAAGCACAGGCTTCAAAACCCCAAGCCTGTCTCCAAGCTCAAGCCTCAAGACCCCAAGCCTGTCTCCAAGCTCAAGCCTAAAGACCCCCAGCCTGTCGCTAAGCTCAAGCCTCAAGACCCCCAGCCTGTCTCCAAGCTCCAGTGTCAAGAACCCCAGACTGTATCCAAGCTCCAGCCTCAAGACCACATGCCTGTCTGCAAACTCAAGCCTCAAGACCCCAAGCCTGTTTCCAACCTCAAGCCACAAGACCGCAAGCCTGTCCCCAAGCTCAAGCCTCAAGTCCCAAAGCCTGTCTCCAAGCTCAAGCCTCAAGACCCCGAGTCTTTCTCCAAGCTCAAGCCACGATACCCCAAGCCTGTCTCAAAGCTCTAGCCTGAAAACCCCAAACCTGTGTCCAAGCTCAAACCTATCTCCAAGCTCAAGCCTCAAGACCCAAGCCTCTCTGCAAGCTCAAGCCTCAAGACCCCACGCTATCTTCATGCTCAAGCCTCAAGACCCCAAGCCTGTATCCAAGCTCAAGCCTCAATACCTCAAGTCTGTCGCCAAGCTCAAGCCTCAAGACCCAAGCCTGTGTCAAAGCACAGGCTTCAAAACCCCAAGCCTGTCTCCAAGCTCAAGCCTCAAGACCCCAAACCTGTCTCCAAGTTGAAGCCTCAAGAACCCGAGCCTGTATCCAAGCTCAAGCCTCAAGACCCCGAGACTGTCTCCAAGCTCAAGCCTCAAGACCCCAAGCCTGACTCCAAGCTCAAGCCTCAAGACCCCAAGCCTGTATCCAAGCTCAAGCCTCAAGACTACAAGCCTGTCTCCAAGTTCAAGCCTAAAGACCCCCAGCCTGTCGCTAAGCTCAAGCCTCAAGACCCCCGGCCTGTCTCCAAGCTCCAGTGTCAAGAACCCCAGACTGTATCCAAGCTCCAGCCTCAAGACCACATGCCTGTCTGCAAGCTCAAGCCTCAAGACCCCAAGCCTGTCTCCAACCTCAAGCCACAAGACCGCAAGCCTGTCTCCAAGCTCAAGCCTCAAGTCCCAAAGCCTGTCTCCAAGCTCAAGCCTCAAGACCCCGAGCCTTTCTCCAAGCTCAAGCCACGATACCCCAAGCCCGTCTCAAAGCTCTAGCCTGAAAACCCCAAACCTGTGTCCAAGCTCAAACCTATCTCCAAGCTCAAGCCTCAAGACCCCAAGTATGTCTCCAAGCTCAAGCCTCAAGACCCAAGCCTCTCCGCAAGCTCAAGCCTCAAGACCCCACGCTATCTTCATGCTCAAGCCTCAAGACCCCAAGCCTGTATCCAAGTTCAAGCCTCAAGACCCCGAGCCTGTCGCCAGCTCAAGCCGCAAGACCCCCTGCCTGTCTCCAAGCTCAAGCCTCAAGACCCCAAGCCCGTCTCCAAGATCAAACCTCATGACCCCAAACCTATCTCCAAACTCAAGCCTCAAGACCCCGAGCCTGTCGCCAGCTCAAGCCGCAAGACCCCCTGCCTGTCTCCAAGCTCAAGCCTCAAGACCCCAAGCCCGTCTCCAAGATCAAACCTCATGACCCCAAACCTATCTCCAAACTCAAGCCTCAAGAACCCGAGCCTGTCTCCAAGCTCAAGCCTCAAGACCCCAAGCTGGTCTCCAAGCTCAAGCCTCAAGACCTCAAGCCTGTCTCCAAGCTCAAGCCTCAAGACCCCGAGCCTGTCTCCAAGCTCAAGCATCAAGACCCCAAGCCTGTCTCCAAGCTGAAGCCTCAAGACCCCGAGCCTGTCACCAAGCTCATGCCTCAAGACAACAAGCCTGTCTCCAAGCCCAAGCCTCAAGACCCCAAGCCTGTCTCCAAGCTCCAGCCTCAAGACCACATGCCTGTCTGCAAGTTCAAGCCTCAAGACCCCAAGACTGTCTTCAAGCTGAAGACCCCAAGCCTGTATCCAAGCTCAAGCCTCAAGACTACAAGCCTGTCTCCAAGCTCAAGCCTAAAGACCCCCAGCCTGTCGCTAAGCTCAAGCCTCAAGACCACCGGCCTGTCTCCAAGCTCCAGTGTCAAGAACCCCAGACTGTATCCAAGCTCCAGCCTCAAGACCACATGCCTGTCTGCAAGCTCAAGCCTCAAGACCCCAAGCCTGTCTCCAACCTCAAGCCACATGACCGCAAGCCTGTCTCCAAGCTCAAGCCTCAAGTCCCAAAGCCTGTCTCCAAGCTCAAGCCTCAAGACCCCGAGCCTTTCTCCAAGCTCAAGCCACGATACCCCAAGCCTGTCTCAAAGCTCTAGCCTGAAAACCCCAAACCTGTGTCCAAGCCCAAACCTATCTCCAAGCTCAAGCCTCAAGACCCCAAGTATGTCTCCAAGCTCAAGCCTCAAGACCCAAGCCTCTCTGCAAGCTCAAGCCTCAAGTCCCCACGCTATCTTCATGCTCAAGCCTCAAGACCCCAAGCCTGTATCCAAGTTCAAGCCTCAAGACCCCGAGCCTGTCGCCAGCTCAAGCCGCAAGACCCCCTGCCTGTCTCCAAGCTCAAGCCTCAAGACCCCAAGCCCGTCTCCAAGATCAAACCTCATGACCCCAAACCTATCTCCAAACTCAAGCCTCAAGAACCCGAGCCCGTCTCCAAGCTCAAGCCTCAAGACCCCAAGCTGGTCTCCAAGCTCAAGCCTCAAGACCTCAAGCCTGTCTCCAAGCTCAAGCCTCAACACCCCGAGCCTGTCTCCAAGCTCAAGCATCAAGACCCCAAGCCTGTCTCCAAGCTGAAGCCTCAAGACCCCGAGCCTGTCACCAAGCTCATGCCTCAAGACCCAAGCCTGTGTCAAAGCACAGGCTTCAAAACCCCAAGCCTGTCTCCAAGCTCAAGCCTCAAGACCCCAAACCTGTCTCCAAGTTGAAGCCTCAAGAACCCGAGCCTGTATCCAAGCTCAAGCCTCAAGACCCCGAGACTGTCTCCAAGCTCAAGCCTCAAGACCCCAAGCCTGTATCCAAGCTCAAGCCTCAAGACTACAAGCCTGTCTCCAAGTTCAAGCCTAAAGACCCCCAGCCTGTCGCTAAGCTCAAGCCTCAAGACCCCGGCCTGTCTCCAAGCTCCAGTGTCAAGAACCCCAGACTGTATCCAAGCTCCAGCCTCAAGACCACATGCCTGTCTGCAAGCTCAAGCCTCAAGACCCCAAACCTGTCTCCAACCTCAAGCCACAAGACCGCAAGCCTGTCTCCAAGCTCAAGCCTCAAGTCCCAAAGCCTGTCTCCAAGCTCAAGCCTCAAGACCCCGAGCCTTTCTCCAAGCTCAAGCCACGATACCCCAAGCCTGTCTCAAAGCTCTAGCCTGAAAACCCCAAACCTGTGTCCAAGCTCAAACCTATCTCCAAGCTCAAGCCTCAAGACCCCAAGTATGTCTCCAAGCTCAAGCCTCAAGACCCAAGCCTCTCTGCAAGCTCAAGCCTCAAGTCCCCACGCTATCTTCATGCTCAAGCCTCAAGACCCCAAGCCTGTATCCAAGTTCAAGCCTCAAGACCCCGAGCCTGTCGCCAGCTCAAGCCGCAAGACCCCCTGCCTGTCTCCAAGCTCAAGCCTCAAGACCCCAAGCCCGTCTCCAAGATCAAACCTCATGACCCCAAACCTATCTCCAAACTCAAGCCTCAAGACCCCGAGCCTGTCGCCAGCTCAAGCCGCAAGACCCCCTGCCTGTCTCCAAGCTCAAGCCTCAAGACCCCAAGCCCGTCTCCAAGATCAAACCTCATGACCCCAAACCTATCTCCAAACTCAAGCCTCAAGAACCCGAGCCTGTCTCCAAGCTCAAGCCTCAAGACCCCAAGCTGGTCTCCAAGCTCAAGCCTCAAGACCTCAAGCCTGTCTCCAAGCTCAAGCCTCAAGACCCCGAGCCTGTCTCCAAGCTGAAGCATCAAGACACAAAGCCTGTCTCCAAGCTGAAGCCTCAAGACGCCGAGCCTGTCACCAAGCTCATGCCTCAAGACAACAAGCCTGTCTCCAAGCCCAAGCCTCAAGACCCCAAGCCTGTCTCCAAGCTCCAGCCTCAAGACCACATGCCTGTCTGCAAGTTCAAGCCTCAAGACCCCAAGACTGTCTTCAAGCTGAAGACCCCAAGCCTGTATCCAAGCTCAAGCCTCAAGACTACAAGCCTGTCTCCAAGCTCAAGCCTAAAGACCCCCAGCCTGTCGCTAAGCTCAAGCCTCAAGACCCCCGGCCTGTCTCCAAGCTCCAGTGTCAAGAACCCCAGACTGTATCCAAGCTCCAGCCTCAAGACCACATGCCTGTCTGCAAGCTCAAGCCTCAAGACCCCAAGCCTGTCTCCAACCTCAAGCCACATGACCGGAAGCCTGTCTCCAAGCTCAAGCCTCAAGTCCCAAAGCCTGTCTCCAAGCTCAAGCCTCAAGACCCCGAGCCTTTCTCCAAGCTCAAGCCACGATACCCCAAGCCTGTCTCAAAGCTCTAGCCAGAAAACCCCAAACCTGTGTCCAAGCCCAAACCTATCTCCAAGCTCAAGCCTCAAGACCCCAAGTATGTCTCCAAGCTCAAGCCTCAAGACCCAAGCCTCTCTGCAAGCTCAAGCCTCAAGTCCCCACGCTATCTTCATGCTCAAGCCTCAAGACCCCAAGCCTGTATCCAAGTTCAAGCCTCAAGACCCCGAGCCTGTCGCCAGCTCAAGCCGCAAGACCCCCTGCCTGTCTCCAAGCTCAAGCCTCAAGACCCCAAGCCCGTCTCCAAGATCAAACCTCATGACCCCAAACCTATCTCCAAACTCAAGCCTCAAGAACCCGAGCCTGTCTCCAAGCTCAAGCCGCAAGACCCCAAGCTGGTCTCCAAGCTCAAGCCTCAAGACCTCAAGCCTGTCTCCAAGCTCAAGCCTCAAGACCCCGAGCCTGTCTCCAAGCTCAAGCATCAAGACCCCAAGCCTGTCTCCAAGCTGAAGCCTCAAGACCCCGAGCCTGTCACCAAGCTCATGCCTCAAGACAACAAGCCTGTCTCCAAGCCCAAGCCTCAAGACCCCAAGCCTGTCTCCAAGCTCCAGCATCAAGACCACATGCCTGTCTGCAAGCTCAAGCCTCAAGACCCCAAGACTGTCTTCAAGCTGAAGACCCCAAGCCTGTCTCCAAGCTCAACACTCAAGACGTCCAGCCGCTCTCCAAGCTCAAGCCTCAAGACCCCCAGCCTGTCTCCAAGCTCAAGCCTCAACATCCCAAGCCAGTCTCTAAGATCAAGCCTCAACACCCCAAGCCTGTCTCCAAGCTCAAGCCTCAACACCCCAAGCCAGTATCCAAGCTCAAGCCTCAAGACTGCAAGCCTGACTCCAAGCTCAAGCCTCGAGACCCCAAGCCTGTCTCTAAACTCTAGCATAGACTCACTAAGCCTGTCTCCAATCTCAAGCCTCAAGACCACCAGTTTGTCTAAAAGCTCAAGCCTCAGGATCCCAAGCCTGTCTCCGACCTCAAGCCTAAATCTCCAAGCTCAAGCCTCAAAACCCCAAGCCTGTCTCCAAGATCAAGCCTCATGACCCCAAGCTTCTCTCCAAGCTCAAGCCTCAATACCTCAAGACTGTCGCCAAGATCAAGCCTCATGACCCCAAACCTGTCTCCAAGCTCAAGCCTCAAGAACCCGAGCCTGTCACCAAGCTCAAGCCTCAAGACCCCAAGCCTGTCTCCAAGCTCAAGCCTAAAGACCCCGAGCCTGTCTCCAAGCTCAAGTCTCAAGACCCCAAGCCTGTCTCCAAGCTCAAGCCTCAAGACCCCGAGCCTGTCACCAAGCTCATGCCTCAAGACAACAAGCCTGTCGCTAAGCTCAAGCCTCAAGACCCCCAGCCTGTCTCCAAGCTCCAGTGTCAAGAACCCCAGACTGTATCCAAGCTCCAGCCTCAAGACCACATGCCTGTCTCCAAGCTCAAGCCTCAAGACCCCAAGCCTGTCTCCAAGCTCAAGCCTAAAGACCCCCAGCCTGTCGCTAAGCTCAAGCCTCAAGACCCCCAGCCTGTCTCCAAGCTCCAGTGTCAAGAACCCCAGACTGTATCCAAGCTCCAGCCTCAAGACCACATGCCTGTCTGCAAACTCAAGCCTCAAGACCCCAAGCCTGTTTCCAACCTCAAGCCACAAGACCGCAAGCCTGTCCCCAAGCTCAAGCCTCAAGTCCCAAAGCCTGTCTCCAAGCTCAAGCCTCAAGACCCCGAGTCTTTCTCCAAGCTCAAGCCACGATACCCCAAGCCTGTCTCAAAGCTCTAGCCTGAAAACCCCAAACCTGTGTCCAAGCTCAAACCTATCTCCAAGCTCAAGCCTCAAGACCCCAAGTATGTCTCCAAGCTCAAGCCTCAAGACCCAAGCCTCTCTGCAAGCTCAAGCCTCAAGACCCCACGCTATCTTCATGCTCAAGCCTCAAGACCCCAAGCCTGTATCCAAGCTCAAGCCTCAATACCTCAAGTCTGTCGCCAAGCTCAAGCCTCAAGACCCAAGCCTGTGTCAAAGCACAGGCTTCAAAACCCCAAGCCTGTCTCCAAGCTCAAGCCTCAAGACCCCAAACCTGTCTCCAAGTTGAAGCCTCAAGAACCCGAGCCTGTATCCAAGCTCAAGCCTCAAGACCCCGAGACTGTCTCCAAGCTCAAGCCTCAAGACCCCAAGCCTGACTCCAAGCTCAAGCCTCAAGACCCCAAGCCTGTATCCAAGCTCAAGCCTCAAGACTACAAGCCTGTCTCCAAGTTCAAGCCTAAAGACCCCCAGCCTGTCGCTAAGCTCAAGCCTCAAGACCCCCGGCCTGTCTCCAAGCTCCAGTGTCAAGAACCCCAGACTGTATCCAAGCTCCAGCCTCAAGACCACATGCCTGTCTGCAAGCTCAAGCCTCAAGACCCCAAGCCAGTCTCCAACCTCAAGCCACAAGACCGCAAGCCTGTCTCCAAGCTCAAGCCTCAAGACCCCAAGTATGTCTCCAAGCTCAAGCCTCAAGACCCAAGCCTCTCTGCAAGCTCAAGCCTCAAGTCCCCACGCTATCTTCATGCTCAAGCCTCAAGAACCCAAGCCTGTATCCAAGTTCAAGCCTCAAGACCCCGAGCCTGTCGCCAGCTCAAGCCGCAAGACCCCCTGCCTGTCTCCAAGCTCAAG
>NW_027275574.1:0-55566 GCF_030028105.1 Mobula birostris | reverse complement strand
ACAAAAAAGTTGATTTTACAGTGAATAGAATGCTTTGAATAAAAGTAGTATACATTTCAATTTTACAACAAAATACTTACTGCAAACCTAATGGAAACACCTTAGGTTAACTTTCCACATGATTATGAGTAGTTTGAAAGTTGTTTCATGGCTGTACACATCAACACAAAAAAGTTGTTATCTCAGTGCATGCAATGCTTAGACAAGACAAATAGTATACATTTCAATTTTACACCAAAGCACTTACTGCAATCCTAATGGAAACACTTTAGGTTAACTTCCCACATGATTCTGAGATGTCTGAAAGTTGTTTCATACCTGTGCACATAAAGACAAAAAAGTTGATTTCACAGTGAATAGAATGCTTTGACAAAAAAGTAGTATACATTTCAATTGTACTCAAACGTCCTGACTGTAAACCTAATGCAAACACATTTGGTTAACTTCCCAGATGAGTATGACTAGGTTTAAAGTTGTTTCATGCCTCAGTTCATCAAGACAAAAAAGTTACTTTCTCAGTACTACTATGCTCTGACATTAAGGTAGCATACAACTCAATTTTACACCAAAGTACTTACTGCTAACTAATGGAAACACCTTAGGTTAACTTCCCACATGATTATGAGTAGTTTGAAAGTTGTTTCATGGCTGTACACATCAACACAAAAAAGTTGTTATCTCAGTGCATGCAATGCTTGGACAATACAAATAGTATACATTTCAATTTTACACCAAAGTACTTACTGCAAACCTAATGGAAACAACTCAGATTAACTTCCCACATGATTCTGAGATGTCTGAAAGTTGTTTCATACCTGTGCACATCAAGACAAAAAAGTTGTTTTCTCAGTGCATGCAATGCTTTTACAATACAAATAGTATACATTTCAATTTTACACCAAAGCACTTACTGCAAACCAAATGGAAACACCTTAGGTTAACTTCCCACATGATTCTGAGATGTCTGAAAGTTGCTTCATACCTGTACACATAAAGACAAAAAAGTTGATTTTACAGTGAATAGAATGCTTTGACATAAAAGTAGTATACTTTTCAATTTTACAACAAAATACTTACTGCAAACCTAATGGAAACACCTTAGGTTAACTTTCCACATGATTATGAGTAGTTTGAAAGTTGTTTCATGGCTGTACACATCAACACAAAAAAGTTGTTATCTCAGTGCATGCAATGCTTAGACAAGACAAATAGTATACATTTCAATTTTACACCAAAGCACTTACTGCAATCCTGATGGAAACAACTCAGATTAACTTCCCACATGATTCTGAGATGTCTGAAAGTTGTTTCATACCTGTGCACATCAAGACAAAAAAGTTGATTTCACAGTGAATAGAATGCTTTGACATAAAGGTAGCATACATTTCAATTGTACTCAAAAGTCCTGACTGCAAACCTAACGCAAACACATTTGGTTAACTTCCCACATGAGTATGAGTAGGTTTAAAGTTGTTTCATGGCTGTACACATCAACACAAAAAAGTTGTTATCTCAGTGCATGCAATGCTTAGACAATACAAATAGTATACATTTCAATTTTACACCAAAGCACTTACTGCAAACCTAATGGAAACACTTTAGGTTAACTTCCCACATGATTCTGAGATGTCTGACAGTTGTTTCATACCTGTGCACATAAAGACAAAAAAGTTGATTTCACAGTGAATAGAATGCTTTGACATAAAAGTAGTATACATTTCAATTGTACTCAAAAGTCCTGACTGCAAACCTAATGCAAACACATTTGGTTAACTTCCCACATGAGTATGACAAGGTTTAAAGTTGTTTCATGCCTCAGTTCATCAAGATAAAAAAGTTACTTTCTCAGTACTACTATGCTCTGACATTAAGGTAGTACACATCTGAATTTTACACCAAAGTACTTACTGCAAACTAATGGAAACACCTTAGGTTAACTTCCCACATGATTATGAGTAGTTTGAAAGTTGTTTCATGGCTGTACACATCAACACAAAAAAGTTGTTATCTCAGTGCCTGCAATGCTTAGACAATACAAATAGTATACATTTCAATTTTACACCAAAATACTTACTGCAAACCTAATGGAAACAACTTAGATTAACTTCCCACATGATTCTGAGATGTCTGAAAGTTGTTTCATACCTGTGCACATCAAGACAAAAAAGTTGGTTTCTCAGTGCATGCAATGCTTTTACAATACAAATAGTATATATTTCAATTTTACACCAAAGCACTTACTGCAAACCTAATGGAAACACTTTCGGTTAACTTCCCACATGATTCTGAGATGTCTGAAAGTTGTTTCATACCTGTGCAGATAAAGACAAAAAAGTTGATTTCACAGTGAATAGAATGCTTTGACATAAAAGTAGTATACATTTCAATTGTACTCATAAGTCCTGACTGCAAACCTAATGCAAACACATTTGGTTAACTTCCCACATGAGTATGAGTAGGTTTAAAGTTGTTTCATGGCTGTACACATCAACAGAAAAAAGTTGTTATCTCAGTGCATGCAATGCTTAGACAATACAAATAGTATACATTTCAATTTTACACCAAAGTACTTACTGCAAACCTAATGGAAACAACTCAGATTAACTTCCCACATGATTCTGAGATGTCTGAAAGTTGTTTCATACCTGTGCACATCAAGACAAAAAAGTTGTTTTCTCAGTGCCTGCAATGCTTTTACAAAACATATAGTATACATTTCAATTTTACACCAAAGCACTTACTGCAAACCTAATGGAAACACCTTAGGTTAACTTCCCACATGATTCTGAGATGTCTGAAAGTTGTTTCATGGCTGTACACATCAACACAAAAAAGTTGTTATCTCAGTGCATGCAATGCTTAGACAATACAAATAGTATACATCTCAATTTTACACCAAAGTACTTACTGCTAACTAATGGAAACACCTTAGGTTAACTTCCCACATTATTATTAGTAGTTTGAAAGTTGTTTCATGGCTGTACACATCAACACAAAAAAGTTGTTATCTCAGTGCATGCAATGCTTAGACAAGACAAATAGTATACATTTCAATTTTACACCAAAGCACTTACTGCAATCCTAATGGAAACACTTTAGGTTAACTTCCCACATGATTCTGAGATGTCTGAAAGCTGTTTCATACCTGTGCACATAAAGACAAAAAAGTTGATTTCACAGTCAATAGAATGCTTTGACATAAAAGTAGTATACATTTCAAATGTACTCAAAAGTCCTGACTGCAAACCTAATGCAAACACATTTGGTTAACTTCCCAGATGAGTATGACTAGGTTTAAAGTTGTTTCATGCCTCAGTTCATCAAGACAAAGAAGTTACTTTCTCAGTACTTCTATGCTCTGACATTAAGGTAGTACACATCTGAATTGTACACCAAAGTACTTACTGCAAACTAATGGAAACACCTTAGGTTAACTTCCCACATGAGTATGAGTAGGTTTAAAGTTGTTTCATGGCTGTACACATCAACAGAAAAAAGTTGTTATCTCAGTGCATGCAATGCTTAGACAATACAAATAGTATACATTTCAATTTTAAACCAAAGCACTTACTGCAAACCTAATGGAAACACTTTAGGTTAACTTCCCACATGATTCTGAGATGTCTGACAGTTGTTTCATACCTGTGCACATAAAGACAAAAAAGTTGATTTCACAGTGAATAGAATGCTTTGACATAAAAGTAGTATACATTTCAATTGTACTCAAAAGTCCTGACTACAAACCTAATGCAAACACATTTGGTTAACTTCCCAGATGAGTATGACAAGGTTTAAAGTTGTTTCATGCCTCAGTTCATCAAGATAAAAAAGTTACTTTCTCAGTACTACTATGCTCTGACATTAAGGTAGTATACAACTCAATTTTACACCAAAGTACTTACTGCTAACTAATGGAAACACCTTAGGTTAACTTCCCACATGATTATGAGTAGTTTGAAAGTTGTTTCATGGCTGTACACATCAACACAAAAAAGTTGTTATCTCAGTGCCTGCAATGCTTAGGACAATACAAATAGTATACATTTCAATTTTACACCAAAATACTTACTGCAAACCTAATGGAAACAACTTAGATTAACTTCCCACATGATTCTGAGATGTCTGAAAGTTGTTTTCATACCTGTGCACATCAAGACAAAAAAGTTGGTTTCTCAGTGCATGTAATGCTTTTACAATACAAATAGTATACATTTCAATTTTACACCAAAGCACTTACTGCAAACCTAATGGAAACACCTTAGGTTAACTTTCCACATGATTATGAGTATTTTGAAAGTTGTTTCATACCTGTGCACATCAAGACAAAAAAGTTGTTTTCTCAGTGCATGCAATGCTTTTACAATACAAATAGTATACATTTCAATTTTACACCAAAGCACTTACTGCAAACCAAATGGAAACACCTTAGGTTAACTTCCCACATGATTTTGAGATGTCTGAAAGTTGCTTCATACCTGTGCACATAAAGACAAAAAAGTTGATTTTACAGTGAATAGAATGCTTTGAATAAAAGTAGTATACATTTCAATTTTACAACAAAATACTTACTGCAAACCTAATGGAAACACCTTAGGTTAACTTTCCACATGATTATGAGTAGTTTGAAAGTTGTTTCATGGCTGTACACATCAACACAAAAAAGTTGTTATCTCAGTGCATGCAATGCTAAGACAAGACAAATAGTATACATTTCAATTTTACACCAAAGCACTTACTGCAATCCTAATGGAAACACTTTAGGTTAACTTCCCACATGATTCTGAGATGTCTGAAAGTTGTTTCATACCTGTGCACATAAAGACAAAAAAGTTGATTTCACAGTGAATAGAATGCTTTGACAAAAAAGTAGTATACATTTCATTGTACTCAAACGTCCTGACTGTAAACCTAATGCAAACACATTTGGTTAACTTCCCAGATGAGTATGACTAGGTTTAAAGTTGTTTCATGCCTCAGTTCATCAAGACAAAAAAGTTACTTTCTCAGTACTACTATGCTCTGACATTAAGGTAGCATACAACTCAATTTTACACCAAAGTACTTACTGCTAACTAATGGAAACACCTTAGGTTAACTTCCCACATGATTATGAGTAGTTTGAAAGTTGTTTCATGGCTGTACACATCAACACAAAAAAGTTGTTATCTCAGTGCATGCAATGCTTGGACAATACAAATAGTATACAGTTCAATTTTACACCAAAGTACTTACTGCAAACCTAATGGAAACAACTCAGATTAACTTCCCACATGATTCTGAGATGTCTGAAAGTTGTTTCATACCTGTGCACATCAAGACAAAAAAGTTGTTTTCTCAGTGCATGCAATGCTTTTACAATACAAATAGTATACATTTCAATTTTACACCAAAGCACTTACTGCAAACCAAATGGAAACACCTTAGGTTAACTTCCCACATGATTCTGAGATGTCTGAAAGTTGCTTCATACCTGTACACATAAAGACAAAAAAGTTGATTTTACAGTGAATAGAATGCTTTGACATAAAAGTAGTATACTTTTCAATTTTACAACAAAATACTTACTGCAAACCTAATGGAAACACCTTAGGTTAACTTTCCACATGATTATGAGTAGTTTGAAAGTTGTTTCATGGCTGTACACATCAACACAAAAAAAGTTGTTATCTCAGTGCATGCAATGCTTAGACAAGACAAATAGTATACATTTCAATTTTACACCAAAGCACTTACTGCAATCCTGATGGAAACAACTCAGATTAACTTCCCACATGATTCTGAGATGTCTGAAAGTTGTTTCATACCTGTGCACATCAAGACAAAAAAGTTGATTTCACAGTGAATAGAATGCTTTGACATAAAGGTAGCATACATTTCAATTGTACTCAAAAGTCCTGACTGCAAACCTAACGCAAACACATTTGGTTAACTTCCCACATGAGTATGAGTAGGTTTAAAGTTGTTTCATGGCTGTACACATCAACACAAAAAAGTTGTTATCTCAGTGCATGCAATGCTTAGACAATACAAATAGTATACATTTCAATTTTACACCAAAGCACTTACTGCAAACCTAATGGAAACACTTTAGGTTAACTTCCCACATGATTCTGAGATGTCTGACAGTTGTTTCATACCTGTGCACATAAAGACAAAAAAAGTTGATTTCACAGTGAATAGAATGCTTTGACATAAAAGTAGTATACATTTCAATTGTACTCAAAAGTCCTGACTGCAAACCTAATGCAAAACACATTTGGTTAACTTCCCACATGAGTATGACAAGGTTTAAAGTTGTTTCATGCCTCAGTTCATCAAGATAAAAAAGTTACTTTCTCAGTACTACTATGCTCTGACATTAAGGTAGTACACATCTGAATTTTACACCAAAGTACTTACTGCAAACTAATGGAAACACCTTAGGTTAACTTCCCACATGATTATGAGTAGTTTGAAAGTTGTTTCATGGCTGTACACATCAACACAAAAAAGTTGTTATCTCAGTGCCTGCAATGCTTAGACAATACAAATAGTATACATTTCAATTTTACACCAAAATACTTACTGCAAACCTAATGGAAACAACTTAGATTAACTTCCCACATGATTCTGAGATGTCTGAAAGTTGTTTCATACCTGTGCACATCAAGACAAAAAAGTTGGTTTCTCAGTGCATGCAATGCTTTTACAATACAAATAGTATATATTTCAATTTTACACCAAAGCACTTACTGCAAACCTAATGGAAACACTTTCGGTTAACTTCCCACATGATTCTGAGATGTCTGAAAGTTGTTTCATACCTGTGCAGATAAAGACAAAAAAGTTGATTTCACAGTGAATAGAATGCTTTGACATAAAAGTAGTATACATTTCAATTGTACTCATAAGTCCTGACTGCAAACCTAATACAAACACATTTGGTTAACTTCCCACATGAGTATGAGTAGGTTTAAAGTTGTTTCATGGCTGTACACATCAACAGAAAAAAGTTGTTATCTCAGTGCATGCAATGCTTAGACAATACAAATAGTATACATTTCAATTTTACACCAAAGTACTTACTGCAAACCTAATGGAAACAACTCAGATTAACTTCCCACATGATTCTGAGATGTCTGAAAGTTGTTTCATACCTGTGCACATCAAGACAAAAAAGTTGTTTTCTCAGTGCCTGCAATGCTTTTACAAAACATATAGTATACATTTCAATTTTACACCAAAGCACTTACTGCAAACCTAATGGAAACACCTTAGGTTAACTTCCCACATGATTCTGAGATGTCTGAAAGTTGTTTCATGGCTGTACACATCAACACAAAAAAAGTTGTTATCTCAGTGCATGCAATGCTTAGACAATACAAATAGTATACATCTCAATTTTACACCAAAGTACTTACTGCTAACTAATGGAAACACCTTAGGTTAACTTCCCACATTATTATGAGTAGTTTGAAAGATGTTTCATGGCTGTACACATCAACACAAAAAAGTTGTTATCTCAGTGCATGCAATGCTTAGACAAGACAAATAGTATACATTTCAATTTTACACCAAAGCACTTACTGCAATCCTAATGGAAACACTTTAGGTTAACTTCCCACATGATTCTGAGATGTCTGAAGGTTGTTTCATACCTGTCCACATAAAGACAAAAAAGTTGATTTCACAGTGAATAGAATGCTTTGACATAAAAGTAGTATACATTTCAATTGTACTCAAACGTCCTGACTGGAAACCTAATGCAAACACATTTGCTTAACTTTCCACATGATTATGAGTAGTTTGAAAGTTGTTTCTTGGCTGTACACATCAACAGAAAAAAGTTGTTTTCTCAGTGCATGCAATGCTTAGACAATACAAATAGTATACATTTCAATTTTACACCAAAGTACTTACTGCAAACCTAATGGAAACAACTCAGATTAACTTCCCACATGATTCTGAGATGTCTGAAAGTTGTTTCATACCTGTGCACATCAAGACAAAAAAGTTGTTTTCTCAGTGCATGCAATGCTTTTACAAAACATATAGTATACATTTCAATTTTACACCAAAGCACTTACTGCAAACCTAATGGAAACACCTTAGGTTAACTTTCCACATGATTATGAGTAGTTTGAAAGTTGTTTCATGGCTGTACACATCAACACAAAAAAGTTGTTATCTCAGTGCATGCAATGCTTAGACAATACAAATAGTACACATCTCAATTTTACACCAAAGTACTTACTGCTAACTAATGGAAACACCTTAGGTTAACTTCCCACATGATTATGAGTAGTTTGAAAGTTGTTTCATGGCTGTACACATCAACACAAGAAAGTTGTTATCTCAGTGCATGCAATGCTTAGACAAGACAAATAGTATACATTTCAATTTTAAACCAAAGCACTTACTGCAATCCTAATGGAAACACTTTAGGTTAACTTCCCACATGATTCTGAGATGTCTGAAAGTTGTTTCATACCTGTGCACATAAAGACAAAAAAGTTGATTTCACAGTGAATAGAATGCTTTGACAAAAAAGTAGTATACATTTCAATTGTACTCAAACGTCCTGACTGCAAACCTAATGCAAACACATTTGGTTAACTTCCCAGATGAGTATGACTAGGTTTAAAGTTGTTTCATGCCTCAGTTCATCAAGACAAAAAAGTTACTTTCTCAGTACTACTATGCTCTGACATTAAGGTAGCATACAACTCAATTTTACACCAAAGTACTTACTGCTAACTAATGGAAACACCTTAGGTTAACTTCCCACATGATTATGAGTAGTTTGAAAGTTGTTTCATGGCTGTACACATCAACACAAAAAAGTTGTTATCTCAGTGCATGCAATGCTTGGACAATACAAATAGTATACAGTTCAATTTTACACCAAAGTACTTACTGCAAACCTAATGGAAACAACTCAGATTAACTTCCCACATGATTCTGAGATGTCTGAAAGTTGTTTCATACCTGTGCACATCAAGACAAAAAAGTTGTTTTCTCAGTGCATGCAATGCTTTTACAATACAAATAGTATACATTTCAATTTTACACCAAAGCACTTACTGCAAACCAAATGGAAACACCTTAGGTTAACTTCCCACATGATTCTGAGATGTCTGAAAGTTGCTTCATACCTGTACACATAAAGACAAAAAAGTTGATTTTACAGTGAATAGAATGCTTTGACATAAAAGTAGTATACTTTTCAATTTTACAACAAAATACTTACTGCAAACCTAATGGAAACACCTTAGGTTAACTTTCCACATGATTATGAGTAGTTTGAAAGTTGTTTCATGGCTGTACACATCAACACAAAAAAGTTGTTATCTCAGTGCATGCAATGCTTAGACAAGACAAATAGTATACATTTCAATTTTACACCAAAGCACTTACTGCAATCCTGATGGAAACAACTCAGATTAACTTCCCACATGATTCTGAGATGTCTGAAAGTTGTTTCATACCTGTGCACATCAAGACAAAAAAGTTGATTTCACAGTGAATAGAATGCTTTGACATAAAGGTAGCATACATTTCAATTGTACTCAAAAGTCCTGACTGCAAACCTAACGCAAACACATTTGGTTAACTTCCCACATGAGTATGAGTAGGTTTAAAGTTGTTTCATGGCTGTACACATCAACACAAAAAAGTTGTTATCTCAGTGCATGCAATGCTTAGACAATACAAATAGTATACATTTCAATTTTACACCAAAGCACTTACTGCAAACCTAATGGAAACACTTTAGGTTAACTTCCCACATGATTCTGAGATTTCTGACAGTTGTTTCATACCTGTGCACATAAAGACAAAAAAGTTGATTTCACAGTGAATAGAATGCTTTGACATAAAAGTAGTATACATTTCAATTGTACTCAAAAGTCCTGACTGCAAACCTAATGCAAACACATTTGGTTAACTTCCCACATGAGTATGACAAGGTTTAAAGTTGTTTCATGCCTCAGTTCATCAAGATAAAAAAGTTACTTTCTCAGTACTACTATGCTCTGACATTAAGGTAGTACACATCTGAATTTTACACCAAAGTACTTACTGCAAACTAATGGAAACACCTTAGGTTAACTTCCCACATGATTATGAGTAGTTTGAAAGTTGTTTCATGGCTGTACACATCAACACAAAAAAGTTGTTATCTCAGTGCCTGCAATGCTTAGACAATACAAATAGTATACATTTCAATTTTACACCAAAATACTTACTGCAAACCTAATGGAAACAACTTAGATTAACTTCCCACATGATTCTGAGATGTCTGAAAGTTGTTTCATACCTGTGCACATCAAGACAAAAAAGTTGGTTTCTCAGTGCATGCAATGCTTTTACAATACAAATAGTATATATTTCAATTTTACACCAAAGCACTTACTGCAAACCTAATGGAAACACTTTCGGTTAACTTCCCACATGATTCTGAGATGTCTGAAAGTTGTTTCATACCTGTGCAGATAAAGACAAAAAAGTTGATTTCACAGTGAATAGAATGCTTTGACATAAAAGTAGTATACATTTCAATTGTACTCATAAGTCCTGACTGCAAACCTAATGCAAACTCATTTGGTTAACTTCCCACATGAGTATGAGTAGGTTTAAAGTTGTTTCATGGCTGTACACATCAACAGAAAAAAGTTGTTATCTCAGTGCATGCAATGCTTAGACAATACAAATAGTATACATTTCAATTTTACACCAAAGTACTTACTGCAAACCTAATGGAAACAACTCAGATTAACTTCCCACATGATTCTGAGATGTCTGAAAGTTGTTTCATACCTGTGCACATCAAGACAAAAAAGTTGTTTTCTCAGTGCCTGCAATGCTTTTACAAAACATATAGTATACATTTCAATTTTACACCAAAGCACTTACTGCAAACCTAATGGAAACACCTTAGGTTAACTTCCCACATGATTCTGAGATGTCTGAAAGTTGTTTCATGGCTGTACACATCAACACAAAAAAGTTGTTATCTCAGTGTATGCAATGCTTAGACAATACAAATAGTATACATCTCAATTTTACACCAAAGTACTTACTGCTAACTAATGGAAACACCTTAGGTTAACTT
Source organism: Mobula birostris (assembly GCF_030028105.1). Taxonomy (NCBI): domain Eukaryota; kingdom Metazoa; phylum Chordata; class Chondrichthyes; order Myliobatiformes; family Myliobatidae; genus Mobula; species Mobula birostris. The sequence continues at coordinate 44,474 of NW_027275574.1, read as the reverse complement.
CCCACATTATTATGAGTAGTTTGAAAGTTGTTTCATGGCTGTACACATCAACACAAAAAAGTTGTTATCTCAGTGCATGCAATGCTTAGACAAGACAAATAGTATACATTTCAATTTTACACCAAAGCACTTACTGCAATCCTAATGGAAACACTTTAGGTTAACTTCCCACATGATTCTGAGATGTCTGAAGGTTGTTTCATACCTGTCCACATAAAGACAAAAAAGTTGATTTCACAGTGAATAGAATGCTTTGACATAAAAGTAGTATACATTTCAATTGTACTCAAACGTCCTGACTGGAAACCTAATGCAAACACATTTGCTTAACTTTCCACATGATTATGAGTAGTTTGAAAGTTGTTTCTTGGCTGTACACATCAACAGAAAAAAGTTGTTATCTCAGTGCATGCAATGCTTAGACAATACAAATAGTATACATTTCAATTTTACACCAAAGTACTTACTGCAAACCTAATGGAAACAACTCAGATTAACTTCCCACATGATTCTGAGATGTCTGAAAGTTGTTTCATACTTGTGCACATCAAGACAAAAAAGTTGTTTTCTCAGTGCCTGCAATGCTTTTACAAAACATATAGTATACATTTCAATTTTACACCAAAGCACTTACTGCAAACCTAATGGAAACACCTTAGGTTAACTTTCCACATGATTATGAGTAGTTTGAAAGTTGTTTCATGGCTGTACACATCAACACAAAAAAGTTGTTATCTCAGTGCATGCAATGCTTAGACAATACAAATAGTATACATCTCAATTTTACACCAAAGTACTTACTGCTAACTAATGGAAACACCTTAGGTTAACTTCCCACATGATTATGAGTAGTTTGAAAGTTGTTTCATGGCTGTACACATCAACACAAAAAAGTTGTTATCTCAGTGCATGCAATGCTTAGACAATACAAATAGTATACATTTCAATTTTACACCAAAGCACTTACTGCAAACCTAATGGAAACACTTTAGGTTAACTTCCCACATGATTCAGAGATGTCTGAAAGTTGTTTCATGCCTGTGCACATAAAGACAAAAAAGTTGATTTCACAGTGAATAGAATGCTTTGACATAAAAGTAGTATACATTTCAATTGTACTCAAAAGTCCTGACTGCAAACCTAATGCAAACACATTTGGTTAACTTCCCACATGAGTATGACAAGGTTTAAAGTTGTTTCATGCCTCAGTTCATCAAGATAAAAAAGTTACTTTCTCAGTACTACTATGCTCTGACATTAAGGTAGTACACATCTGAATTTTACACCAAAGTACTTACTGCAAACTAATGGAAACACCTTAGGTTAACTTCCCACACGATTATGAGTAGTTTGAAAGTTGTTTCATGGCTGTACACATCAACACAAAAAAGTTGTTATCTCAGTGCATGCAATGCTTAGACAATACAAATAGTATACATTTCAATTTTACACCAAAGTACTTACTGCAAACCTAATGGAAACAACTCAGATTAACTTCCCACATGATTCTGAGATGTCTGAAAGTTGTTTCATACCTGTGCACATCAAGACAAAAAAGTTGTTTTCTCAGTGCCTGCAATGCTTTTACAAAACATATAGTATACATTTCAATTTTACACCAAAGCACTTACTGCAAACCTAATGGAAACACCTTAGGTTAACTTTCCACATGATTATGAGTAGTTTGAAAGTTGTTTCATGGCTGTACACATCAACACAAAAAAGTTGTTATCTCAGTGCATGCAATGCTTAGACAATACAAATAGTATACATCTCAATTTTACACCAAAGTACTTACTGCTAACTAATGGAAACACCTTAGGTTAACTTCCCACATGATTATGAGTAGTTTGAAAGTTGTTTCATGGCTGTACACATCAACACAAAAAAGTTGTTATCTCAGTGCATGCAATGCTTAGACAATACAAATAGTATACATTTCAATTTTAAACCAAAGCACTTACTGCAAACCTAATGGAAACACTTTAGGTTAACTTCCCACATGATTCTGAGATGTCTGAAAGTTGTTTCATACCTGTGCACATAAAGACAAAAAAGTTGATTTCACAGTCAATAGAATGCTTTGACATAAAAGTAGTATACATTTCAATTGTACTCAAAACTCCTGACTGCAAACCTAATGCAAACACATTTGGTTAACTTCCCAGATGAGTATGACTAGGTTTAAAGTTGTTTCATGCCTCAGTTCATCAAGACAAAGAAGTTACTTTCTCAGTACTTCTATGCTCTGACATTAAGGTAGTACACATCTGAATTGTACACCAAAGTACTTACTGCAAACTAATGGAAACACCTTAGGTTAACTTCTCACATGATTATGAGTATTTTGAAAGTTGTTTCATACCTGTGCACATCAAGAAAAAAAAGTTGTTTTCTCAGTGCATGCAATGCTTTTACAATACAAATAGTATACATTTCAATTTTACACCAAAGCACTTACTGCAAACCAAATGGAAACACCTTAGGTTAACTTCCCACATGATTCTGAGATGTCTGAAAGTTGCTTCATACCTGTGCACATAAAGAGAAAAAAGTTGATTTTACAGTGAATAGAATGCTTTGACATAAAAGTAGAATACATTTCAATTTTACAACAAAATACTTACTGCAAACCTAATGGAAACACCTTAGGTTAACTTTCCACATGATTATGAGTAGTTTGAAAGTTGTTTCATGGCTGTACACATCAACACAAAAAAGTTGTTATCTCAGTGCATGCAATACTTAGACAAGACAAATAGTATACATTTCAATTTTACACCAAAGCACTTACTGCAATCCTAATGGAAACACTTTAGGTTAACTTCCCACATGATTCTGAGATGTCTGAAGCTTGTTTCATACCTGTCCACATAAAGACAAAAAAGTTGATTTCACAGTGAATAGAATGCTTTGACATAAAAGTAGTATACATTTCAATTGTACTCAAACATCCTGACTGGAAACCTAATGCAAACACATTTGGTTAACTTCCCAGATGAGTATGACTAGGTTTAAAGTTGTTTCATGCCTCAGTTCATCAAGACAAAAAAGTTACTTTCTCAGTACTACTATGCTCTGACATTAAGGTAGTATACAACTCAATTTTACACCAAAGTACTTACTGCTAACTAATGGAAACACCTTAGGTTAACTTCCCACATGATTATGAGTAGTTTGAAAGTTGTTTCATGGCTGTACACATCAACACAGAAAAGTTGTTATCTCAGTGCATGCAATGCTTAGACAATACAAATAGTATACATTTCAATTTTACACCAAAGTACTTACTGCAAACCTAATGGAAACAACTCAGATTAACTTCCCACATGATTCTGAGATGTCTGAAAGTTGTTTCATACCTGTGCACATCAAGACAAAAAAGTTGTTTTCTCAGTGCCTGCAATGCTTTTACAAAACATATAGTATACATTTCAATTTTACACCAAAGCACTTACTGCAAACCTAATGGAAACACCTTAGGTTAACTTTCCACATGATTATGAGTAGTTTGAAAGTTGTTTCATGGCTGTACACATCAACACAAAAAAGTTGTTATCTCAGTGCATGCAATGCTTAGACAATACAAATAGTATACATCTCAATTTTACACCAAAGTACTTACTGCTAACTGATGGAAACACCTTAGGTTAACTTCCCACATGATTATGAGTAGTTTGAAAGTTGTTTCATGGCTGTACACATCAACACAAAAAAGTTGTTATCTCAGTGCATGCAATGCTTAGACAATACAAATAGTATACATTTCAATTTTACACCAAAGCACTTACTGCAAACCTAATGGAAACACTTTAGGTTAACTTCCCACATGATTCTGAGATGTCTGAAAGTTGTTTCATGCCTGTGCACATAAAGACAAAAAAGTTGATTTCACAGTGAATAGAATGCTTTGACATAAAGGTAGCATACATTTCAATTGTACTCAAAAGTCCTGACTGCAAACCTAACGCAAACACATTTGCTTAACTTCCCACATGAGTATGAGTAGGTTTAAAGTTGTTTCATGGCTGTACACATCAACACAAAAAAGTTGTTATCTCAGTGCATGCAATGCTTAGACAATACAAATAGTATACATTTCAATTTTACACAAAAGCACTTACTGCAAACCTAATGGAAACACTTTAGGTTAACTTCCCACATGATTCTGAGATGTCTGAAAGTTGTTTCATACCTGTGCACATAAAGACAAAAAAGTTGATTTCACAGTGAATAGAATGCTTTGACATAAAAGTAGTATACATTTCAATTGTACTCAAACGTCCTGACTGGAAACCTAATGCAAACACATTTGGTTAACTTCCCAGATGAGTATGACTAGGTTTAAAGTTGTTTCATGCCTCAGTTCATCAAGACAAAAAAGTTACTTTCTCAGTACTACTATGCTCTGACATTAAGGTAGTATACAACTCAATTTTACACCAAAGTACTTACTGCTAACTAATGGAAACACCTTAGGTTAACTTCCCACATGATTATGAGTAGTTTGAAAGTTGTTTCATGGCTGTACACATCAACACAAAAAAGTTGTTATCTCAGTGCATGCAATGCTTAGACAATACAAATAGTATACATTTCAATTTTACACCAAAGTACTTACTGCAAACCTAATGGAAACAACTCAGATTAACTTCCCACATGATTCTGAGATGTCTGAAAGTTGTTTCATACCTGTGCACATCAAGACAAAAAAGTTGTTTTCTCAGTGCCTGCAATGCTTTTACAAAACATATAGTATACATTTCAATTTTACACCAAAGCACTTACTGCAAACCTAATGGAAACACCTTAGGTTAACTTTCCACATGATTATGAGTAGTTTGAAAGTTGTTTCATGGCTGTACACATCAACACAAAAAAGTTGTTATCTCAGTGCATGCAATGCTTAGACAATACAAATAGTATACATCTCAATTTTACACCAAAGTACTTACTGCTAACTAATGGAAACACCTTAGGTTAACTTCCCACATGATTATGAGTAGTTTGAAAGTTGTTTCATGGCTGTACACATCAACACAAAAAAGTTGTTATCTCAGTGCATGCAATGCTTAGACAATACAAATAGTATACATTTCAATTTTAAACCAAAGCACTTACTGCAAACCTAATGGAAACACTTTAGGTTAACTTCCCACATGATTCTGAGATGTCTGAAAGTTGTTTCATACCTGTGCACATAAAGACAAAAAAGTTGATTTCACAGTCAATAGAATGCTTTGACATAAAAGTAGTATACATTTCAATTGTACTCAAAACTCCTGACTGCAAACCTAATGCAAACACATTTGGTTAACTTCCCAGATGAGTATGACTAGGTTTAAAGTTGTTTCATGCCTCAGTTCATCAAGACAAAGAAGTTACTTTCTCAGTACTTCTATGCTCTGACATTAAGGTAGTACACATCTGAATTGTACACCAAAGTACTTACTGCAAACTAATGGAAACACCTTAGGTTAACTTCTCACATGATTATGAGTATTTTGAAAGTTGTTTCATACCTGTGCACATCAAGAAAAAAAAGTTGTTTTCTCAGTGCATGCAATGCTTTTACAATACAAATAGTATACATTTCAATTTTACACCAAAGCACTTACTGCAAACCAAATGGAAACACCTTAGGTTAACTTCCCACATGATTCTGAGATGTCTGAAAGTTGCTTCATACCTGTGCACATAAAGAGAAAAAAGTTGATTTTACAGTGAATAGAATGCTTTGACATAAAAGTAGAATACATTTCAATTTTACAACAAAATACTTACTGCAAACCTAATGGAAACACCTTAGGTTAACTTTCCACATGATTATGAGTAGTTTGAAAGTTGTTTCATGGCTGTACACATCAACACAAAAAAGTTGTTATCTCAGTGCATGCAATACTTAGACAAGACAAATAGTATACATTTCAATTTTACACCAAAGCACTTACTGCAATCCTAATGGAAACACTTTAGGTTAACTTCCCACATGATTCTGAGATGTCTGAAGCTTGTTTCATACCTGTCCACATAAAGACAAAAAAGTTGATTTCACAGTGAATAGAATGCTTTGACATAAAAGTAGTATACATTTCAATTGTACTCAAACGTCCTGACTGGAAACCTAATGCAAACACATTTGGTTAACTTCCCAGATGAGTATGACTAGGTTTAAAGTTGTTTCATGCCTCAGTTCATCAAGACAAAAAAGTTACTTTCTCAGTACTACTATGCTCTGACATTAAGGTAGTATACAACTCAATTTTACACCAAAGTACTTACTGCTAACTAATGGAAACACCTTAGGTTAACTTCCCACATGATTATGAGTAGTTTGAAAGTTGTTTCATGGCTGTACACATCAACACAGAAAAGTTGTTATCTCAGTGCATGCAATGCTTAGACAATACAAATAGTATACATTTCAATTTTACACCAAAGTACTTACTGCAAACCTAATGGAAACAACTCAGATTAACTTCCCACATGATTCTGAGATGTCTGAAAGTTGTTTCATACCTGTGCACATCAAGACAAAAAAGTTGTTTTCTCAGTGCCTGCAATGCTTTTACAAAACATATAGTATACATTTCAATTTTACACCAAAGCACTTACTGCAAACCTAATGGAAACACCTTAGGTTAACTTTCCACATGATTATGAGTAGTTTGAAAGTTGTTTCATGGCTGTACACATCAACACAAAAAAGTTGTTATCTCAGTGCATGCAATGCTTAGACAATACAAATAGTATACATCTCAATTTTACACCAAAGTACTTACTGCTAACTAATGGAAACACCTTAGGTTAACTTCCCACATGATTATGAGTAGTTTGAAAGTTGTTTCATGGCTGTACACATCAACACAAAAAAGTTGTTATCTCAGTGCATGCAATGCTTAGACAATACAAATAGTATACATTTCAATTTTACACCAAAGCACTTACTGCAAACCTAATGGAAACACTTTAGGTTAACTTCCCACATGATTCTGAGATGTCTGAAAGTTGTTTCATGCCTGTGCACATAAAGACAAAAAAGTTGATTTCACAGTGAATAGAATGCTTTGACATAAAGGTAGCATACATTTCAATTGTACTCAAAAGTCCTGACTGCAAACCTAACGCAAACACATTTGCTTAACTTCCCACATGAGTATGAGTAGGTTTAAAGTTGTTTCATGGCTGTACACATCAACACAAAAAAGTTGTTATCTCAGTGCATGCAATGCTTAGACAATACAAATAGTATACATTTCAATTTTACACAAAAGCACTTACTGCAAACCTAATGGAAACACTTTAGGTTAACTTCCCACATGATTCTGAGATGTCTGACAGTTGTTTCATACCTGTGCACATAAAGACAAAAAAGTTGATTTCACAGTGAATAGAATGCTTTGACATAAAAGTAGTATGCATTTCAATTGTACTCAAAAGTCCTGACTGCAAACCTAATGCAAACACATTTGGTTAACTTCCCAGATGAGTATGACAAGGTTTAAAGTTGTTTCATGCCTCAGTTGATCAAGATAAAAAAGTTACTTTCTCAGTACTACTATGCTCTGACATTAAGGTAGTACACATCTGAATTTTACACCAAAGTACTTACTGCAAACTAATGGAAACACCTTAGGTTAACTTCCCACATGATTATGAGTAGTTTGAAAGTTGTTTCATGGCTGTACACATCAACACAAAAAAGTTGTTATCTCAGTGCCTGCAATGCTTAGACAATACAAATAGTATACATTTCAATTTTACACCAAAATACTTACTGCAAACCTAATGGAAACAACTTAGATTAACTTCCCACATGATTCTGAGATGTCTGAAAGTTGTTTCATACCTGTGCACATCAAGACAAAAAAGTTGGTATCTCAGTGCATGCAATGCTTTTACAATGCAAATAGTATACATTTCAATTTTACACCAAAGCACTTACTGCAAACCTAATGGAAACACCTTAGGTTAACTTTCCACATGATTATGAGTAGTTTGAAAGTTGTTTCTTGGCTGTACACATCAACAGAAAAAAGTTGTTATCTCAGTGCATGCAATGCTTAGACAATACAAATAGTATACATTTCAATTTTACTCCAAAGCACTTACTGCAAACCTAATGGAAACACTTTAGGTTAACTTCCCACATGATTCTGAGATGTCTGAAAGTTGTTTCATACCTGTGCACATAAAGACAAAAAAGTTGATTTCACAGTGAATAGAATGCTTTGACATAAAAGTAGTATACATTTCAATTGTACTCAAACGTCCTGACTGCAAACCTAATGCAAACACATTTGGTTAACTTCCCAGATGAGTATGACTAGGTTTAAAGTTGTTTCATGCCTCAGTTCATCAAGACAAAAAAGTTACTTTCTCAGTACTACTATGCTCTGACATTAAGGTAGTATACAACTCAATTTTACACCAAAGTACTTACTGCTAACTAATGGAAACACCTTAGGTTAACTTCCCACATGATTATGAGTAGTTTGAAAGTTGTTTCATGGCTGTACACATCAACACAAAAAAGTTGTTATCTCAGTGCATGCAATGCTTAGAGAATACAAATAGTATACATTTCAATTTTACACCAAAGTACTTACTGCAAACCTAATGGAAACAACTCAGATTAACTTCCCACATGATTCTGAGATGTCTGAAAGTTGTTTCATACCTGTGCACATCAAGACGAAAAAGTTGTTTTCTCAGTGCATGCAATGCTTTTACAAAACATATAGTATACATTTCAATTTTACACCAAAGCACTTACTGCAAACTAATGGAAACAACTTAGGTTAACTTCCCACATGATTATGAGTATTTTGAAAGTTGTTTCATACCTGTGCACATCAAGACAAAAAAGTTGTTTTCTCAGTGCATGCAATGCTTTTACAATACAAATAGTATACATTTCAATTTTACACCAAAGCACTTACTGCAAACCAAATGGAAACACCTTAGGTTAACTTCCCACATGATTCTGAGATGTCTGAAAGTTGCTTCATACCTGTGCACATAAAGACAAAAAAGTTGATTTTACAGTGAATAGAATGCTTTGACATAAAAGTAGTATACATTTCAATTTTACAACAAAATACTTACAGCAAACCTAATGGAAACACCTTAGGTTAACTTTCCACATGATTATGAGTAGTTTGAAAGTTGTTTCATGGCTGTACACATCAACAGAAAAAAGTTGTTATCTCAGTGCATGCAATGCTTAGACAAGACAAATAGTATACATTTCAATTTTACACCAAAGCACTTACTGCAATCCTAATGGAAACACTTTAGGTTAACTTCCCACATGATTCTGAGATGTCTGAAGGTTGTTTCATACCTGTCCACATAAAGACAAAAAAGTTGATTTCACAGTGAATAGAATGCTTTGACATAAAAGTAGTATACATTTCAATTGTACTCAAACGTCCTGACTGGAAACCTAATGCAAACACATTTGGTTAACTTCCCAGATGAGTATGACTAGGTTTAAAGTTGTTTCATGCCTCAGTTCATCAAGACAAAAAAGTTACTTTCTCAGTACTACTATGCTCTGACATTAAGGTAGTATACAACTCAATTTTACACCAAAGTACTTACTGCTAACTAATGGAAACACCTTAGGTTAACTTCCCACATGATTATGAGTAGTTTGAAAGTTGTTTCATGGCTGTACACATCAACACAAAAAAGTTGTTATCTCAGTGCATGCAATGCTTAGACAATACAAATAGTATACATTTCAATTTTACACCAAAGTACTTACTGCAAACCTAATGGAAACAACTCAGATTAACTTCCCACATGATTCTGAGATGTCTGAAAGTTGTTTCATACCTGTGCACATCAAGACAAAAAAGTTGTTTTCTCAGTGCCTGCAATGCTTTTACAAAACATATAGTATACATTTCAATTTTACACCAAAGCACTTACTGCAAACCTAATGGAAACACCTTAGGTAAACTTTCCACATGATTATGAGTAGTTTGAAAGTTGTTTCATGGCTGTACACATCAACACAAAAAAGTTGTTATCTCAGTGCATGCAATGCTTAGACAATACAAATAGTATACATCTCAATTTTACACCAAAGTACTTACTGCTAACTAATGGAAACACCTTAGGTTAACTTCCCACATGATTATGAGTAGTTTGAAAGTTGTTTCATGGCTGTACACATCAACACAAAAAAGTTGTTATCTCAGTGCATGCAATGCTTAGACAATACAAATAGTATACATTTCAATTTTACACCAAAGCACTTACTGCAAACCTAATGGAAGCACTTTAGGTTAACTTCCCACATGATTCTGAGATGTCTGAAAGTTGTTTCATGCCTGTGCACATAAAGACAAAAAAGTTGATTTCACAGTGAATAGAATGCTTTGACATAAAAGTAGTATACATTTCAATTGTACTCAAAAGTCCTGACTGCAAACCTAAAGCAAACACATTTGGTTAACTTCCCAGATGAGTATGACTAGGTTTAAAGTTGTTTCATGCCTCAGTTCATCAAGACAAAAAAGTTACTTTCTCAGTACTTCTATGCTCTGACATTAAGGTAGTACACATCTGAATTGTACACCAAAGTACTTACTGCAAACTAATGGAAACACCTTAGGTTAACTTCCCACATGATTATGAGTATTTTGAAAGTTGTTTCATACCTGTGCACATCAAGACAAAAAAGTTGTTTTCTCAGTGCATGCAATGCTTTTACAATACAAAAAGTATACATTTCAATTTTACACCAAAGCACTTACTGCGAACCAAATGGAAACACCTTAGGTTAACTTCCCACATGATTCTGAGATGTCTGAAAGTTGCTTCATACCTGTACACATAAAGAGAAAAAAGTTGATTTTACAGTGAATAGAATGCTTTGACATGAAAGTAGTCTACATTTCAATTTTACAACAAAATACTTACTGTAAACCTAATGGAAACACCTTAGGTTAACTTTCCACATGATTATGAGTAGTTTGAAAGTTGTTTCATGGCTGTACACATCAACACAAAAAAGTTGTTATCTCAGTGCATGCAATGCTTAGACAAGACAAATAGTATACATTTCAATTTTACACCAAAGCACTTACTGCAATCCTAATGGAAACAACTCAGATTAACTTACCACATGATTCTGAGATGTCTGAAAGTTGTTTCATACCTGTGCACATAAAGACAAAAAAGTTGATTGCACAGTGAATAGAATGCTTTGACATAAAAGTAGTATACATTTCAATTGTACTCAAACGTCCTGACTGCAAACCTAATGCAAACACATTTGGTTAACTTCCCAGATGAGTATGACTAGGTTTAAAGTTGTTTCATGCCTCAGTTCATCAAGACAAAAAAGTTAGTTTCTCAGTACTACTATGCTCTGACATTAAGGTAGTATACAACTCAATTTTACACCAAAGTACTTACTGCTAACTAATGGAAACACCTTAGGTTAACTTCCCACATGATTATGAGTAGTTTGAAAGTTGTTTCATGGCTGTACACATCAACACAAAAAAGTTGTTATCTCAGTGCATGCAATGCTTAGACAATACAAAAAGTATACATTTCAATTTTACACCAAAGCACTTACTGCAAACCAAATGGAAACACCTTAGGTTAACTTCCCACATGATTCTGAGATGTCTGAAAGTTGCTTCATACCTGTACACATAAAGACAAAAAAGTTGATTTTACAGTGAATAGAATGCTTTGACATGAAAGTAGTATACATTTCAATTTCACAACAAAATACTTACTGCAAACCTAATGGAAACACCTTAGGTTAACTTTCCACATGATTATGAGTAGTTTGAAAGTTGTTTCATGGCTGTACACAACAACACAAAAAAGTTGTTATCTCAGTGCATGCAATGCTTAGGCAAGACAAATAGTATGCATTTCAATTTTACACCAAAGCACTTACTGCAATCCTAATGGAAACAACTCAGATTAACTTCCCACATGATTCTGAGATGTCTGAAAGTTGTTTCATACCTGTGCACATCAAGAGAAAAAAGTTGTTTTTTCAGTGCATGCAATGCTTTTACAAAACATATAGTATACATTTCAATTTTACACCAAAGCACTTACTGCAAACCTAATGGAAACACCTTAGGTTAACTTTCCACATGATTATGAGTAGTTTCAAAGTTGTTTCATGGCTGTACACATCAACAGAAAAAAGTTGTTATCTCAGTGCATGCAATGCTTAGACAATACAAATAGTATACATTTCAATTTTACTCCAAAGCACTTACTGCAAACCTAATGGAAACACTTTAGGTTAACTTCCCACATGATTCTGAGATGTCTGACAGTTGTTTCATACCTGTGCACATAAAGACAAAAAAGTTGATTTCACAGTGAATAGAATGCTTTGACATAAAAGTAGTATACATTTCAATTGTACTCAAAAGTCCTGACTGCAAACCTAATGCAAACACATTTGGTTAACTTCCCAGATGAGTATGACAAGGTTTAAAGTTGTTTCATGCCTCAGTTCATCAAGATAAAAAAGTTACTTTCTCAGTACTACTATGCTCTGACATTAAGGTAGTACACATCTGAATTTTACACCAAAGTACTTACTGCAAACTAATGGAAACACCTTAGGTTAACTTCCCACATGATTATGAGTAGTTTGAAAGTTGTTTCATGGCTGTACACATCAACACAAAAAAGTTGTTATCTCAGTGCCTGCAATGCTTAGACAATACAAATAGTATACATTTCAATTTTACACCAAAATACTTACTGCAAACCTAATGGAAACAACTTTGATTAACTTCCCACATGATTCTGAGATGTCTGAAAGTTGTTTCATACCTGTGCACATCAAGACAAAAAAGTTGGTATCTCAGTGCATGCAATGCTTTTACAATACAAATAGTATATATTTCAATTTTACACCAAAGCACTTACTGCAAACCTAATGGAAACACTTTCGGTTAACTTCCCACATGATTCTGAGATGTCTGAAAGTTGTTTCATACCTGTGCAGATAAAGACAAAAAAGTTGATTTCACAGTGAATAGAATGCTTTGACATAAAAGTAGTATACATTTCAATTGTACTCATAAGTCCTGACTGCAAACCTAATGCAAACACATTTGGTTAACTTCCCACATGAGTATGAGTAGGTTTAAAGATGTTTCATGGCTGTACACATCAACACAAAAAAGTTGTTATCTCAGTGCATGCAGTGCTTAGACAATACAAATAGTATACATTTCAATTTTACACCAAAGCACTTACTGCAATCCTAATGAAAACACTTTAGGTTAACTTCCCACATGATTCTGAGATGTCTGAAAGTTGTTTCATACCTGTGCACATAAAGACAAAAAAGTTGATTTCACAGTCAATAGAATGCTTTGACATAAAAGTAGTATACATTTCAATTGTACTCAAAATCCTGACTGCAAACCTAATGCAAGCACATTTGGATAACTTCCCAGATGAGTATGACTAGGTTTAAAGTTGTTTCATGCCTCAGTTCATCAAGACAAAAAAGTTACTTTCTCAGTACTTCTATGCTCTGACATTAAGGTAGTACACATCTGAATTGTACACCAAAGTACTTACTGCAAACCTAATGGAAACAACTCAGATTAACTTCCCACATGATTCTGAGATGTCTGAAAGTTGTTTCATACCTGTGCACATCAAGACAAAAAAGTTGTTTTCTCAGTGCATGCAATGCTTTTACAAAACATATAGTATACATTTCAATTTTACACCAAAGCACTTACTGCAAACTAATGGAAACAACTTAGGTTAACTTCCCACATGATTATGAGTATTTTGAAAGTTGTTTCATACCTGTGCACATCAAGACAAAAAAGTTGTTTTCTCAGTGCATGCAATGCTTTTACAATACAAATAGTATACATTTCAATTTTACACCAAAGCACTTACTGCAAACCAAATGTAAACACCTTAGGTTAACTTCCCACATGATTCTGAGATGTCTGAAAGTTGCTTCATACCTGTGCACATAAAGACAAAAAAGTTGATTTTACAGTGAATAGAATGCTTTGACATAAAAGTCGTATACATTTCAATTTTACAACAAAATACTTACTGCAAACCTAATGGAAACACCTTAGGTTAACTTTCCACATGATTATGAGTAGTTTGAAAGTTGTTTGATGGCTGTACACATCAACACAAAAAAGTTGTTATCTCAGTGCATGCAATGCTTAGACAAGACAAATAGTATACATTTCAATTTTACACCAAAGCACTTACTGCAATCCTAATGGAAACACTTTAGGTTAACTTCCCACATGAATCTGAGATGTCTGAAAGTTGTTTCATACCTGTGCACATAAAGACAAAAAAGTTGATTTCACAGTGAATAGAATGCTTTGACATAAAAGTAGTATACATTTCAATTGTACTCAAACGTCCTGACTGCAAACCTAATGCAAACACATTTGGTTAACTTCCCAGATGAGTATGACAAGGTTTAAAGTTGTTTCATGCCTCAGTTCATCAAAAAGTTACTTTCTCAGTACTACTATGCTCTGACTTTAAGGTAGTATACAACTCAATTTTACACCAAAGTACTTACTGCTAACTAATGGAACACCTTAGGTTAACTTCCCACATGATTATGAGTAGTTTGAAAGTTGTTTCATGGCTGTACACATCAACACAAAAAAGTTGTTATCTCAGTGCATGCAATGCTTAGACAATACAAATAGTATACATTTCAATTTTACACCAAAGTACTTACTGCAAACCTAATGGAAACAACTCAGATTAACTTCCCACATGATTCTGAGATGTCTGAAAGTTGTTTCATACCTGTGCACATCAAGACAAAAAAGTTGTTTTCTCAGTGCATGCAATGCTTTTACAAAACATATAGTATACATTTCAATTTTACACCAAAGCACTTACTGCAAACCTAATGGAAACACCTTAGGTTAACTTTCCACATGATTATGAGTAGTTTGAAAGTTGTTTCATGGCTGTACACATCAACACAAAAAAGTTGTTATCTCAGTGCATGCAATGCTTAGACAATACAAATAGTATACATCTCAATTTTACACCAAAGTACTTACTGCTAACTAATGGAAACACCTTAGGTTAACTTCCCACATGATTATGAGTAGTTTGAAAGTTGTTTCATGGCTGTACACATCAACACAAAAAAGTTGTTATCTCAGTGCATGCAATCCTTACCAATACAAATAGTATACATTTCAATTTTACACCAAAGCACTTACTGCAATCCTAATGAAAACACTTTAGGTTAACTTCCCACATGATTCTGAGATGTCTGAAAGTTGTTTCATACCTGTGCACATAAAGACAAAAAAGTTGATTTCACAGTCAATAGAATGCTTTGACATAAAAGTAGTATACATTTCAATTGTACTCAAAAGTCCTGACTGCAAACCTAATGCAAGCACATTTGGTTAACTTCCCAGATGAGTATGACTAGGTTTTAAAGTTGTTTCATGCCCTCAGTTCATCAAGACAAAAAAGATACTTTCTCAGTACTTCTATGCTCTGACATTAAGGTAGTACACATCTGAATTGTACACCAAAGTACTTACTGCAAACCTAATGGAAACAACTCAGATTAACTTCCCACATGATTCTGAGATGTCTGAAAGTTGTTTCATACCTGTGCACATCAAGACAAAAAAGTTGTTTTCTCAGTGCATGCAATGCTTTTACAAAACATATAGTATACTTTTCAATTTTACACCAAAGCACTTACTGCAAACTAATGGAAACACCTTAGGTTAACTTCCCACATGATTATGAGTATTTTGAAAGTTGTTTCATACCTGTGCACATCAAGAAAAAAAAGTTGTTTTCTCAGTGCATGCAATGCTTTTACAATACAAATAGTATACATTTCAATTTTACACCAAAGCACTTACTGCAAACCAAATGGAAACACCTTAGGTTAACTTCCCACATGATTCTGAGATGTCTGAAAGTTGCTTCATACCTGTGCACATAAAGACAAAAAAGTTGATTTTACAGTGAATAGAATGCTTTGACATAAAAGTAGAATACATTTCAATTTTACAACAAAATACTTACTGCAAACCTAATGGAAACACCTTAGGTTAACTTTCCGCATGATTATGAGTAGTTTGAAAGTTGTTTCATGGCTGTACACATCAACACAAAAAAGTTGTTATCTCAGTGCATGCAATGCTTAGACAATACAAATAGTATACATTTCAATTTTACACCAAAGTACTTACTGCAAACCTAATGGAAACAACTCAGATTAACTTCCCACATGATTTCTGAGATGTCTGAAAGTTGTTTCATACCTGTGCACATCAAGACAAAAAAGTTGTTTTCTCAGTGCCTGCAATGCTTTTACAAAACATATAGTATACATTTCAATTTTACACCAAAGCACTTACTGCAACCCTAATGGAAACACCTTAGGTTAACTTTCCACATGATTATGAGTAGTTTGAAAGTTGTTTCAATGGCTGTACACATCAACACAAAAAAGTTGTTATCTCAGTGCATGCAATGCTTAGACAATACAAATAGTATACATCTCAATTTTACACCAAAGTACTTACTGCTAACTAATGAAACACCTTAGGTTAACTTCCCACATGATTATGAGTAGTTTGAAAGTTGTTTCATGGCTGTACACATCAACACAAAAAAGTTGTTATCTCAGTGCATGCAATGCTTAGACAATACAAATAGTATACATTTCAATTTTACACCAAAGCACTTACTGCAAACCTAATGGAAACACTTTAGGTTAACTTCCCACATGATTCTGAGATGTCTGAAAGTTGTTTCATGCCTGTGCACATAAAGACAAAAAAGTTGATTTCACAGTGAATAGAATGCTTTGACATAAAGGTAGCATACATTTCAATTGTACTCAAAGTCCTGACTGCAAACCTAACGCAAACACATTTGCTTAACTTCCCCACATGAGTATGAGTAGGTTTAAAGTTGTTTCATGGCTGTACACATCAACACAAAAAGTTGTTATCTCAGTGCATGCAATGCTTAGACAATACAAATAGTATACATTTCAATTTTACACAAAAAGCACTTACTGCAAACCTAATGGAAACACTTTAGGTTAACTTCCCACATGATTCTGAGATGTCTGACAGTTGTTTCATACCTGTGCACATAAAGACAAAAAAGTTGATTTTACAGTGATAGAATGCTTTGACATAAAAGTCGTATACATTTCAATTTTACAACAAAATACTTACTGCAAACCTAATGGAAACACCTTAGGTTAACTTTCCACATGATTATGAGTAGTTTGAAAGTTGTTTCATGGCTGTACACATCAACACAAAAAAAGTTGTTTATCTCAGTGCATGCAATGCTTAGACAATACAAATAGTATACATCTCAATTTTACACCAAAGTACTTACTGCTAACTAATGGAAACACCTTAGGTTAACTTCCCACATGATTATGAGTAGTTTGAAAGTTGTTTCATGGCTGTACACATCAACACAAAAAAGTTGGTATCTCAGTGCATGCAATGCTTTTACAATACAAATAGTATATATTTCAATTTTACACCAAAGCACTTACTGCAAACCTAATGGAAACACTTTCGGTTAACTTCCCACATGATTCTGAGATGTCTGAAAGTTGTTTCATACCTGTGCAGATAAAGACAAAAAAGTTGATTTCACAGTGAATAGAATGCTTTGACATAAAAGTAGTATACATTTCAATTGTACTCATAAGTCCTGACTGCAAACCTAATGCAAACACATTTGGTTAACTTCCCACATGAGTATGAGTAGGTTTAAAGTTGTTTCATGGCTGTACACATCAACACAAAAAAGTTGTTATCTCAGTGCATGCAGTGCTTAGACAATACAAATAGTATACATTTCAATTTTACACCAAAGCACTTACTGCAATCCTAATGAAAACACTTTAGGTTAACTTCCCACATGATTCTGAAGATGTCTGAAAGTTGTTTCATACCTGTGCACATAAAGACAAAAAAGTTGATTTCACAGTCAATAGAATGCTTTGACATAAAAGTAGTATACATTTCAATTGTACTCAAAAGTCCTGACTGCAAACCTAATGCAAGCACATTTGGATAACTTCCCAGATGAGTATGACTAGGTTTAAAGTTGTTTCATGCCTCAGTTCATCAAGACAAAAAAGTTACTTTCTCAGTACTTCTATGCTCTGACATTAAGGTAGTACACATCTGAATTGTACACCAAAGTACTTACTGCAAACCTAATGGAAACAACTCAGATTAACTTCCCACATGATTCTGAGATGTCTGAAAGTTGTTTCATACCTGTGCACATCAAGACAAAAAAGTTGTTTTCTCAGTGCATGCAATGCTTTTACAAAACATCTAGTATACATTTCAATTTTACACCAAAGCACTTACTGCAAACTAATGGAAACAACTTAGGTTAACTTCCCACATGATTATGAGTATTTTGAAAGTTGTTTCATACCTGTGCACATCAAGACAAAAAAGTTGTTTTCTCAGTGCATGCAATGCTTTTACAATACAAATAGTATACATTTCAATTTTACAACAAAATACTTACTGCAAACCTAATGGAAACACCTTAGGTTAACTTTCCACATGATTATGAGTAGTTTGAAAGTTGTTTGATGGCTGTACACATCAACACAAAAAAGTTGTTATCTCAGTGCATGCAATGCTTCGACTAGACAAATAGTATACATTTCAATTTTTACACCAAAGCACTTACTGCAATCCTAATGGAAACACTTTAGGTTAACTTCCCACATGAATCTGAGATGTCCTGAAAGTTGTTTCATACCTGTGCACATAAAGACAAAAAAGTTGATTTCACAGTGAATAGAATGCTTTGACATAAAAGTAGTATACATTTCAATTGTACTCAAACGTCCTGACTGCAAACCTAATGCAAACACATTTGGTTAACTTCCCAGATGAGTATGACAAGGTTTAAAGTTGTTTCATGCCTCAGTTCATCAAGACAAAAAAGTTACTTTCTCAGTCCTACTATGCTCTGACATTAAGCTAGTATACAACTCAATTTTACACCAAAGTACTTACTGCTAACTAATGGAAACACCTTAGGTTAACTTCCCACATGATTATGAGTAGTTTGAAAGTTGCTTCATGCTGTGCACATCAACACAAAAAAGTTGTTATCTCAGTGCATGCAATGCTTAGACAATACAAATAGTATACATTTCAATTTTACACCAAAGTACTTACTGCAAACCTAATGGAAACAACTCAGATTAACTTCCCACATGATTCTGAGATGTCTGAAAGTTGTTTCATACCTGTGCACATCAAGACAAAAAAGTTGTTTTCTCAGTGCATGCAATGCTTTTACAAAACATATAGTATACATTTCAATTTTACACCAAAGCACTTACTGCAAACCTATGGAAACACCTTAGGTTAACTTTCCACATGATTATGAGTAGTTTGAAGTTGTTTCATGGCTGTACACATCAACACAAAAAAGTTGTTATCTCAGTGCATGCAATGCTTAGACAATACAAATAGTATACATCTCAATTTTACACCAAAGTACTTACTGCTAACTAATGGAAACACCTTAGGTTAACTTCCCACATGATTATGAGTAGTTTGAAAGTTGTTTCATGGCTGTACACATCAACACAAAAAAGTTGTTATCTCAGTGCATGCAATCCTTAGACAATACAAATAGTATACATTTCCAATTTTACACCAAAGCACTTACTGCAATCCTAATGAAAACACTTTAGGTTAACTTCCCACATGATTCTGAGATGTCTGAAAGTTGTTTCATACCTGTGCACATAAAGACAAAAAAGTTGATTTCACTGTCAATAGATGCTTTGACATAAAAGTAGTATACATTTCAATTGTACTCAAAAGTCCTGACTGCAAACCTAATGCAATCACATTTGGTTAACTTCCCAGATGAGTATGACTAGGTTTAAAGTTGTTTCATGCCTCAGTTCATCAAGACAAAAAAGTTACTTTCTCAGTACTTCTATGCTCTGACATTAAGGTAGTACACATCTGAATTGTACACCAAAGTACTTACTGCAAACTAATGGAAACACCTTAGGTTAACTTCCCACATGATTATGAGTATTTTGAAAGTTGTTTCATACCTGTGCACATCAAGAAAAAAAAGTTGTTTTCTCAGTGCATGCAATGCTTTTACAATACAAATAGTATACATTTCAATTTTACACCAAAGCACTTACTGCAAACCAAATGGAAACACCTTAGGTTAACTTCCCACATGATTCTGAGATGTCTGAAAGTTGCTTCATACCTGTGCACATAAAGACAAAAAAGTTGATTTTACAGTGAATAGAATGCTTTGACATAAAAGTAGAATACATTTCAATTTTACAACAAAATACTTACTGCAAACCTAATGGAAACACCTTAGGTTAACTTTCCACATGATTATGAGTAGTTTGAAAGTTGTTTCATGGCTGTACACATCAACACAAAAAAGTTGTTATCTCAGTGCATGCAATACTTAGACAAGACAAATAGTATACATTTCAATTTTACACCAAAGCACTTACTGCAATCCTAATGGAGACACTTTAGGTTAACTTCCCACATGATTCTCAGATGTCTGAAGGTTGTTTCATACCTGTCCACATAAAGACAAAAAAGTTGATTTCACAGTGAATAGAATGCTTTGACATAAAAGTAGTATACATTTCAATTGTACTCAAACGTCCTGACTGGAAACCTAATGCAAACACATTTGGTTAACTTCCCAGATGAGTATGACTAGGTTTAAAGTTGTTTCATGCCTCAGTTCATCAAGACAAAAAAGTTACTTTCTCAGTACTATTGTGCTCTGACATTAAGGTAGTATACAACTCAATTTTACACCAAAGTACTTACTGCTAACTAATGGAAACACCTTAGGTTAACTTCCCACATGATTATGAGTAGTTTGAAAGTTGTTTCATGGCTGTACACATCAACACAGAAAAGTTGTTATCTCAGTGCATGCAATGCTTAGACAATACAAATAGTATACATTTCAATTTTACACCAAAGTACTTACTGCAAACCTAATGGAAACAACTCAGATTAACTTCCCACATGATTCTGAGATGTCTGAAAGTTGTTTCATACCTGTGCACATCAAGACAAAAAAGTTGTTTTCTCAGTGCCTGCAATGCTTTTACAAAACATATAGTATACATTTCAATTTTACACCAAAGCACTTACTGCAAACCTAATGGAAACACCTTAGGTTAACTTTCCACATGATTATGAGTAGTTTGAAAGTTGTTTCATGGCTGTACACATCAACACAAAAAAGTTGTTATCTCAGTGCATGCAATGCTTAGACAATACAAATAGTATACATCTCAATTTTACACCAAAGTACTTACTGCTAACTAATGGAAACACCTTAGGTTAACTTCCCACATGATTATGAGTAGTTTGAAAGTTGTTTCATGGCTGTACACATCAACACAAAAAAGTTGTTATCTCAGTGCATGCAATGCTTTTACAAAACATATAGTATACATTTCAATTTTACACCAAAGCACTTACTGCAAACTAATGGAAACAACTTAGGTTAACTTCCCACATGATTATGAGTATTTTGAAAGTTGTTTCATACCTGTGCACATCAAGACAAAAAAGTTGTTTTCTCAGTGCATGCAATGCTTTTACAATACAAATAGTATACATTTCAATTTTACACCAAAGCACTTACTGCAAACCAAATGGAAACACCTTAGGTTAACTTCCCACATGATTCTGAGATGTCTGAAAGTTGCTTCATACCTGTGCACATAAAGACAAAAAAGTTGAATTTACAGTGAATAGAATGCTTTGACATAAAAGTCGTATACATTTCAATTTTACAACAAAATACTTACTGCAAACCTAATGGAAACACCTTAGGTTAACTTTCCACATGATTATGAGTAGTTTGAAAGTTGTTTGATGGCTGTACACATCAACACAAAAAAGTTGTTATCTCAGTGCATGCAATGCTTAGACAAGACAAATAGTATACATTTCAATTTTACACCAAAGCACTTACTGCAATCCTAATGGAAACACTTTAGGTTAACTTCCCACATGAATCTGAGATGTCTGAAAGTTGTTTCATACCTGTGCACATAAAGACAAAAAAGTTGATTTCACAGTGAATAGAATGCTTTGACATAAAAGTAGTATACATTTCAATTGTACTCAAACGTCCTGACTGCAAACCTAATGCAAACACATTTGGTTAACTTCCCAGATGAGTATGACAAGGTTTAAAGTTGTTTCATGCCTCAGTTCATCAAGACAAAAAAGTTACTTTCTCAGTACTACTATGCTCTGACATTAAGCTAGTATACAACTCAATTTTACACCAAAGTACTTACTGCTAACTAATGGAAACACCTTAGGTTAACTTCCCACATGATTATGAGTAGTTTGAAAGTTGCTTCATGGCTGTGCACATCACACAAAAAAGTTGTTATCTCAGTGCATGCAATGCTTAGACAAGACAAATAGTATACATTTCAATTTACACCAAAGTACTTACTGCAAACCTAATGGAAACAACTCAGATTAACTTCCCACATGATTCTGAGATGTCTGAAAGTTGTTTCATACCTGTGCACATCAAGACAAAAAAGTTGTTTTCTCAGTGCATGCAATGCTTTTACAAAACATATAGTATACATTTCAATTTTACACCAAAGCACTTACTGCAAACCTAATGGAAACACCTTAGGTTAACTTTCCACATGATTATGAGTAGTTTGAAAGTTGTTTCATGGCTGTACACATCAACACAAAAAAGTTGTTATCTCAGTGCATGCAATGCTTAGACAATACAAATAGTATACATTTCAATTTTACACCAAAGCACTTACTGCAATCCTAATGAAAACACTTTAGGTTAACTTCCCACATGATTCTGAGATGTCTGAAAGTTGTTTCATACCTGTGCACATAAAGACAAAAAAGTTGATTTCACAGTCAATAGAATGCTTGACATAAAAGTAGTATACATTTCAATTGTACTCAAAAGTCCTGACTGCAAACCTAATGCAATCACATTTGGTTAACTTCCCAGATGAGTATGACTAGGTTTAAAGTTGTTTCATGCCTCAGTTCATCAAGACAAAAAAGTTACTTTCTCAGTACTTCTATGCTCTGACATTAAGGTAGTACACATCTGAATTGTACACCAAAGTACTTACTGCAAACTAATGGAAACACCTTAGGTTAACTTCCCACATGATTATGAGTATTTTGAAAGTTGTTTCATACCTGTGCACATCAAGAAAAAAAGTTGTTTTCTCAGTGCATGCAATGCTTTTACAATACAAATAGTATACATTTCAATTTTACACCAAAGCACTTACTGGAAACCAAATGGAAACACCTTAGGTTAACTTCCCACATGATTCTGGGATGTCTGAAAGTTGCTTCATACCTGTGCACATAAAGACAAAAAAGTTGATTTTACAGTGAATAGAATGCTTTGACATAAAAGTAGAATACATTTCAATTTTACAACAAAATACTTACTGCAAACCTAATGGAAACACCTTAGGTTAACTTTCCACATGATTATGAGTAGTTTGAAAGTTGTTTCATGGCTGTACACATCAACACAAAAAAGTTGTTATCTCAGTGCATGCAATACTTAGACAAGACAAATAGTATACATTTCAATTTTACACCAAAGCACTTACTGCAATCCTAATGGAGACACTTTAGGTTAACTTCCACATGATTCTCAGATGTCTGAAGGTTGTTTCATACCTGTCCACATAAAGACAAAAAAGTTGATTTCACAGTGAATAGAATGCTTTGACATAAAAGTAGTATACATTTCAATTGTACTCAAACGTCCTGACTGGAAACCTAATGCAAACACATTTGGTTAACTTCCCAGATGAGTATGACTAGGTTTAAAGTTGTTTCATGCCTCAGTTCATCAAGACAAAAAAGTTACTTTCTCAGTACTATTGTGCTCTGACATTAAGGTAGTATACAACTCAATTTTACACCAAAGTACTTACTGCTAACTAATGGAAACACCTTAGGTTAACTTCCCACATGATTATGAGTAGTTTGAAAGTTGTTTCATGGCTGTACACATCAACACAGAAAAGTTGTTATCTCAGTGCATGCAATGCTTAGACAATACAAATAGTATACATTTCAATTTTACACCAAAGTACTTACTGCAAACCTAATGGAAACAACTCAGATTAACTTCCCACATGATTCTGAGATGTCTGAAAGTTGTTTCATACCTGTGCACATCAAGACAAAAAAGTTGTTTTCTCAGTGCCTGCAATGCTTTTACAAAACATATAGTATACATTTCAATTTTACACCAAAGCACTTACTGCAAACCTAATGGAAACACCTTAGGTTAACTTTCCACATGATTATGAGTAGTTTGAAAGTTGTTTCATGGCTGTACACATCAACACAAAAAGTTGTTATCTCAGTGCATGCAATGCTTAGACAATACAAATAGTATACATCTCAATTTTACACCAAAGTACTTACTGCTAACTAATGGAAACACCTTAGGTTAACTTCCCACATGATTATGAGTAGTTTGAAAGTTGTTTCATGGCTGTACACATCAACACAAAAAAGTTGTTATCTCAGTGCATGCAATGCTTTTACAAAACATATAGTATACATTTCAATTTTACACCAAAGCACTTACTGCAAACTAATGGAAACAACTTAGGTTAACTTCCCACATGATTATGAGTATTTTGAAAGTTGTTTCATACCTGTGCACATCAAGACAAAAAAGTTGTTTTCTCAGTGCATGCAATGCTTTTACAATACAAATAGTATACATTTCAATTTTACACCAAAGCACTTACTGCAAACCAAATGGAAACACCTTAGGTTAACTTCCCACATGATTCTGAGATGTCTGAAAGTTGCTTCATACCTGTGCACATAAAGACAAAAAAGTTGATTTTACAGTGAATAGAATGCTTTGACATAAAAGTCGTATACATTTCAATTTTACAACAAAATACTTACTGCAAACCTAATGGAAACACCTTAGGTTAACTTTCCACATGATTATGAGTAGTTTGAAAGTTGTTTGATGGCTGTACACATCAACACAAAAAAGTTGTTATCTCAGTGCATGCCATGCAATGCTTAGACAAGACAAATAGTATACATTTCAATTTTACACCAAAGCACTTACTGCAATCCTAATGGAAACACTTTAGGTTAACTTCCCACATGAATCTGAGATGTCTGAAAGTTGTTTCATACCTGTGCACATAAAGACAAAAAGTTGATTTCACAGTGAATAGAATGCTTTGACATAAAAGTAGTATACATTTCAATTGTACTCAAACGTCCTGACTGCAAACCTAATGCAAACACATTTGGTTAACTTCCCAGATGAGTATGACAAGGTTTAAAGTTGTTTCATGCCTCAGTTCATCAAGACAAAAAAGTTACTTTCTCAGTACTATTGTGCTCTGACATTAAGGTAGTATACAACTCAATTTTACACCAAAGTACTTACTGCTAACTAATGGAAACACCTTAGGTTAACTTCCCACATGATTATGAGTAGTTTGAAAGTTGTTTCATGGCTGTACACATCAACACAGAAAAGTTGTTATCTCAGTGCATGCAATGCTTAGACAATACAAATAGTATACATTTCAATTTTACACCAAAGTACTTACTGCAAACCTAATGGAAACAACTCAGATTAACTTCCCACATGATTCTGAGATGTCTGAAAGTTGTTTCATACCTGTGCACATCAAGACAAAAAAGTTGTTTTCTCAGTGCCTGCAATGCTTTTACAAAACATATAGTATACATTTCAATTTTACACCAAAGCACTTACTGCAAACCTAATGGAAACACCTTAGGTTAACTTTCCACATGATTATGAGTAGTTTGAAAGTTGTTTCATGGCTGTACACATCAACACAAAAAAGTTGTTATCTCAGTGCATGCAATGCTTAGACAATACAAATAGTATACATCTCAATTTTACACCAAAGTACTTACTGCTAACTAATGGAAACACCTTAGGTTAACTTCCCACATGATTATGAGTAGTTTGAAAGTTGTTTCATGGCTGTACACATCAACACAAAAAAGTTGTTATCTCAGTGCATGCAATGCTTTTACAAAACATATAGTATACATTTCAATTTTACACCAAAGCACTTACTGCAAACTAATGGAAACAACTTAGGTTAACTTCCCACATGATTATGAGTATTTTGAAAGTTGTTTCATACCTGTGCACATCAAGACAAAAAAGTTGTTTTCTCAGTGCATGCAATGCTTTTACAATACAAATAGTATACATTTCAATTTTACACCAAAGCACTTACTGCAAACCAAATGGAAACACCTTAGGTTAACTTCCCACATGATTCTGAGATGTCTGAAAGTTGCTTCATACCTGTGCACATAAAGACAAAAAAGTTGATTTTACAGTGAATAGAATGCTTTGACATAAAAGTCGTATACATTTCAATTTTACAACAAAATACTTACTGCAAACCTAATGGAAACACCTTAGGTTAACTTTCCACATGATTATGAGTAGTTTGAAAGTTGTTTGATGGCTGTACACATCAACACAAAAAAGTTGTTATCTCAGTGCATGCAATGCTTAGACAAGACAAATAGTATACATTTCAATTTTACACCAAAGCACTTACTGCAATCCTAATGGAAACACTTTAGGTTAACTTCCCACATGAATCTGAGATGTCTGAAAGTTGTTTCATACCTGTGCACATAAAGACAAAAAAGTTGATTTCACAGTGAATAGAATGCTTTGACATAAAAGTAGTATACATTTCAATTGTACTCAAACGTCCTGACTGCAAACCTAATGCAAACACATTTGGTTAACTTCCCAGATGAGTATGACAAGGTTTAAAGTTGTTTCATGCCTCAGTTCATCAAGACAAAAAAGTTACTTTCTCAGTACTACTATGCTCTGACATTAAGCTAGTATACAACTCAATTTTACACCAAAGTACTTACTGCTAACTAATGGAAACACCTTAGGTTAACTTCCCACATGATTATGAGTAGTTTGAAAGTTGCTTCATGGCTGTGCACATCAACACAAAAAAGTTGTTATCTCAGTGCATGCAATGCTTAGACAAGACAAATAGTATACATTTCAATTTTACACCAAAGTACTTACTGCAAACCTAATGGAAACAACTCAGATTAACTTCCCACATGATTCTGAGATGTCTGAAAGTTGTTTCATACCTGTGCACATCAAGACAAAAAAGTTGTTTTCTCAGTGCATGCAATGCTTTTACAAAACATATAGTATACATTTCAATTTTACACCAAAGCACTTACTGCAAACCTAATGGAAACACCTTAGGTTAACTTTCCACATGATTATGAGTAGTTTGAAAGTTGTTTCATGGCTGTACACATCAACACAAAAAAGTTGTTATCTCAGTGCATGCAATGCTTAGACAATACAAATAGTATACATCTCAATTTTACACCAAAGTACTTACTGCTAACTAATGGAAACACCTTAGGTTAACTTCCCACATGATTATGAGTAGTTTGAAAGTTGTTTCATGGCTGTACACATCAACACAAAAAAGTTGTTATCTCAGTGCATGCAATCCTTAGACAATACAAATAGTATACATTTCAATTTTACACCAAAGCACTTACTGCAATCCTAATGAAAACACTTTAGGTTAACTTCCCACATGATTCTGAGATGTCTGAAAGTTGTTTCATACCTGTGCACATAAAGACAAAAAAGTTGATTTCACAGTCAATAGAATGCTTTGACATAAAAGTAGTATACATTTCAATTGTACTCAAAAGTCCTGACTGCAAACCTAATGCAAGCACATTTGGTTAACTTCCCAGATGAGTATGACTAGGTTTAAAGTTGTTTCATGCCTCAGTTCATCAAGACAAAAAAGTTACTTTCTCAGTACTTCTATGCTCTGACATTAAGGTAGTACACATCTGAATTGTACACCAAAGTACTTACTGCAAACCTAATGGAAACAACTCAGATTAACTTCCCACATGATTCTGAGATGTCTGAAAGTTGTTTCATACCTGTGCACATCAAGACAAAAAAGTTGTTTTCTCAGTGCATGCAATGCTTTTACAAAACATATAGTATACATTTCAATTTTACACCAAAGCACTTACTGCAAACTAATGGAAACAACTTAGGTTAACTTCCCACATGATTATGAGTATTTTGAAAGTTGTTTCATACCTGTGCACATCAAGACAAAAAAGTTGTTTTCTCAGTGCATGCAATGCTTTTACAATACAAATAGTATACATTTCAATTTTACACCAAAGCACTTACTGCAATCCTAATGGAAACACTTTAGGTTAACTTCCCACATGATTCTGAGATGTCTGAAAGTTGTTTCATACCTGTGCACATAAAGACAAAAAAGTTGATTTCACAGTCAATAGAATGCTTTGACATAAAAGTAGTATACATTTCATTTGTACTCAAAACTCCTGACTGCAAACCTAATGCAAACACATTTGGTTAACTTCCCAGATGAGTATGACTAGGTTTAAAGTTGTTTCATGCCTCAGTTCATCAAGACAAAGAAGTTACTTTCTCAGTACTTCTATGCTCTGACATTAAGGTAGTACACATCTGAATTGTACACCAAAGTACTTACTGCAAACCTAATGGAAACAACTCAGATTAACTTCCCACATGATTCTGAGATGTCTGAAAGTTGTTTCGTACCTGTGCACATCAAGACAAAAAAGTTGTTTTCTCAGTGCATGCAATGCTTTTACAAAACATATAGTATACATTTCAATTTTACACCAAAGCACTTACTGCAAACTAATGGAAACAACTTAGGTTAACTTCCCACATGATTTTGAGTATTTTGAAAGTTGTTTCATACCTGTGCACATCAAGACAAAAAAGTTGTTTTCTCAGTGCATGCAATGCTTTTACAATACAAATAGTATACATTTCAATTTTACACCAAAGCACTTACTGCAAACCAAATGGAAACACCTTAGGTTAACTTCCCACATGATTCTGAGATGTCTGAAAGTTGCTTCATACCTGTGCACATATAGACAAAAAAGTTGATTTTACAGTGAATAGAATGCTTTGACATAAAAGTCGTATACATTTCAATTTTACAACAAAATACTTACTGCAAACCTAATGGAAACACCTTAGGTTAACTTTCCACATGATTATGAGTAGTTTGAAAGTTGTTTGATGGCTGTACACATCAACACAAAAAAGTTGTTATCTCAGTGCATGCAATGCTTAGACAAGACAAATAGTATACATTTCAATTTTACACCAAAGCACTTACTGCAATCCTAATGGAAACACTTTAGGTTAACTTCCCACATGAATCTGAGATGTCTGAATGTTGTTTCATACCTGTGCACATAAAGACAAAAAAGTTGATTTCACAGTGAATAGAATGCTTTGACATAAAAGTAGTATACATTTCAATTGTACTCAAAACTCCTGACTGCAAACCTAATGCAAACACATTTGGTTAACTTCCCAGATGAGTATGACAAGGTTTAAAGTTGTTTCATGCCTCAGTTCATCAAGATAAAAAAGTTACTTTCTCAGTACTACTATGCTCTGACATTGAGGTAGTACACATCTGAATTTTACACCAAAGTACTTACTGCAATCTAATGGAAACACCTTAGGTTAACTTCCCACATGATTATGAGTAGTTTGAAAGTTGTTTCATGGCTGTACACATCAACACAAAAAAGTTGTTTTCTCAGTGCATGCAATGCTAAGACAATACAAATAGTATACATTTCAATTTTACACCAAAATACTTACGGCAAAACTAATGGAAACAACTTAGATTAACTTCCCACATGATTCTGAGATGTCTGAAAGTTGTTTCATTCCTTTGCTCATCAAGACAAAAAAGTTGGTTTCTCAGTGCATGCAATGCTTAGACAATACAAGTAGTATACATTTCAATTTTACACCAAAGTACTTACTGCAAACCTAAAGGAAACAACTCAGATTAACTTCCCACATGATTCTGAGATGTCTGAAAGTTGTTTCATACCTGTGGACATCAAGACAAAAAAGTTGTTTTTTCAGTGCATGCAATGCTTTTACAAAACATATAGTATACATTTCAATTTTACACCAAAGTACTTACTGCAAACTTAATGGAAACAACTCAGATTAACTTCCCACATGATTATGAGTAGTTTGAAAGTTGTTTCATGGCTGTACACATCAACAGAAAAAAGTTGTTATCTCAGTGCATGCAATGCTTAGACAATACAAATAGTATACATTTCAATTTTACTCCAAAGCACTTACTGCAAACCTAATGGAAACACCTTAGGTTAACTTCCCTCATGATTCTGAGATGTCTGAAAGTTGTTTCATACCTGTGCACATAAAGACAAACAAGTTGATTTTACAGTGAATAGAATGCTTTGACATAGAAGTAGTATACATTTCAATTTTACACCAAAGCACTTACTGCAATCCTAATGGAAACACTTTAGGTTAACGTTCCACATGATTATTAGTAGTTTGAAAGTTGTTTCATGGCTGTACACATCAACACAAAAAAGTTGTTATCTCAGTGCATGCAATGCTTAGACAATACAAATAGTATACATTTCAATTTTACACCAAAGTACTTACTGCAAACCTAAAGGAAACAACTCAGATTAACTTCCCACATGATTCTGAGATGTCTGAAAGTTGTTTCATACCTGTGCACATCAAGACAAAAAAGTTGTTTTTTTAGTGCATGCAATGCTTTTACAAAACATATAGTATACATTTCAATTTTACACCAAAGCACTTACTGCAAACCTAATGGAAACACCTTTGGTTAACTTTCCACATGATTATGAGTAGTTTGAAAGTTGTTTCATGGCTGTACACATCAACAGAAAAAAGTTGTTATCTCAGTGCATTCAGTGCTTAGACAATACAAATAGTATTCATTTCAATTTTACTCCAAAGCACTTACTGCAAACCTAATGGAAACACTTTAGGTTAACTTTCCACATGATTATGAGTAGTTTGAAAGTTGTTTCATGGCTGTACACATCAACACAAAAAAGTTTTTATCTCCGTGCATGCAATGCTTAGACAATACAAATAGTATACATTTCAATTTTACACCAAAGCACTTACTGCAATCCTAATGAAAACACTTTAAGTTAACTTCCCACATGATTCTGAGATGTCTGAAAGTTGTTTCATACCTGTGCACATAAAGACAAAAAAGTTGATTTCACAGTGAATAGAATGCTTTGACATAAAAGTAGTATACATTTCAATTGTACTCAAAACTCCTGACTGCAAACCTAATGCAAACACATTTGGTTAACTTCCCAGATGAGTATGACAAGGTTTAAAGTTGTTTCATGCCTCAGTTCATCAAGATAAAAAAGTTACTTTCTCAGTACTACTATGCTCTGACATTAAGGTAGTACACATCTGAATTTTACACCAAAGTACTTACTGCAAACTAATGGAAACACCTTAGGTTAACTTCCCACATGATTATGAGTAGTTTGAAAGTTGTTTCATGGCTGTACACATCAACACAAAAAAGTTGTTATCTCAGTGCATGCAATGCTTAGACAATACAAATAGTATACATTTCAATTTTACTCCTAAGCACTTACTGCAAACCTAATGGAAACACCTTAGGTTAACTTCCCACATGATTCTGAGATGTCTGAAAGTTGTTTCATACATGTGCACATAAAGACAAACAAGTTGATTTTACAGTGAATAGAATGCTTTGACATAAAAGTAGAATACATTTCAATTTTACACCAAAGCACTTACTGCAAACCTAATGGAAACACTTTAGGTTAACGTTCCACATGATTATTAGTAGTATGAAAGTTGTTTCATGGCTGTACACATCAACACAAAAAAGTTGTTATCTCAGTGCATGCAATGCTTAGACAATACAAATAGTATACATTTCAATTTTACACCAAAGCACTTACTGCAATCCTAATGAAAACACTCTAGGTTAACTTCCCACATGATTCTGAGATGTCTGAAAGTTGTTTCATACCTGTGCACATAAAGACAAAAAAGTTGATTTCACAGTGATTAGAATGCTTTGACATAAAAGTAGTATACATTTCAATTGTACTCAAACGTCCTGACTGCAAACCTAATGCAAACACATTTGGTTAACTTCCCAGATGAGTATGACTAGTTTTAAAGTTGTTTCATGCCTCAGTTCATCAAGACAAAAAAGTTACTTTCTCAGTACTACTATGCTCTGACATTAAGGTAGTACACATCTGAATTTTACACCAAAGTACTTACTGCAAACTAATGGAAACACCTTAGGTTAACTTCACACATGATTATGAGTAGTTTGAAAGTTGTTTCATGGCTGTACACATCAACACAAAAAAGTTGTTATCTCAGTGCATGCAATGCTTAGACAATACAAATAGTATACATCTCAATTTTACACCAAAGTACTTACTGCTAACTAATGGAAACACCTTAGGTTAACTTCCCACATGATTATGAGTAGTTTGAAAGTTGTTTCATGGCTGTACACATCAACACAAAAAAGTTGTTATCTCAGTGCATGCAATGCTTAGACAATACAAATAGTCTACATTTCAATTTTACACCAAAGCACTTACTACAAACCTAATGGAAACAACTTAGATTAACTTCCCACATGATTCTGAGATGTCTGAAAGTTGTTTCATACCTGTGCACATCAAGACAAAAAAGTTGGTTTCTCAGTGCATGCAATGCTTTTACAATACAAATAGTATATATTTCAATTTTACACCAAAGCACTTACTGCAAACCTAATGGAAACACTTTAGGTTAACTTCCCACATGATTCTGAGATGTCTGAAAGTTGTTTCATACCTGTGCACATAAAGACAAAAAAGTTGATTTCACAGTGAATAGAATGCTTTGACATAAAAGTAGTATACATTTCAATTGTACTCATAAGTCCTGACTGCAAACCTAATGCAAACACATTTGGTTAACTTCCCACATGAGTATGAGTAGGTTTAAAGTTGTTTCATGGCTGTACACATCAACACAAAAAAGTTGTTATCTCAGTGCATGCAGTGCTTAGACAATACAAATAGTATACATTTCAATTTTACACCAAAGCACTTACTGCAAACCTAATGGAAACACTTTAGGTTAACTTCCCACATGATTCTGAGATGTCTGAAAGTTGTTTCATACCTGTGCAGATAAAGACAAAAAAGTTGATTTCACAGTGAATAGAATGCTTTGACATAAAGGTAGTATACATTTCAATTGTACTCAAAAGTCCTGACTGCAAACCTAATGCAAACTCATTTGGTTAACTTCCCAGATGAGTATGACTAGGTTTAAAGTTGTTTCATGCCTCAGTTCATCAAGACAAAAAAGTCACTTTCTCAGTACTACTATGCTCTGACATTAAGGTAGTACACTTCTGAATTTTACACCAAAGTACTTACTGCAAACTAATGGAAACACCTTAGGTTAACTTCCCACATGATTATGAGTAGTTTGAAAGTTGTTTCATGGCTGTACACATCAACACAAAAAAGTTGTTATCTCAGTGCATGCAATCCTTAGACAATACAAATAGTATACATTTCAATTTTACACCAAAATACTTACTGCAAACCTAATGGAAACAACTTAGATTAATTTCCCACATGATTCTGAGATGTCTGAAAGTTGTTTCATACCTGTGCACATCAAGACAAAAAAGTTGGTTTCTCAGTGCATGCAATGCTTTTACAATACAGATAGTATACATTTCAATTTTACACCAAAGCACTTACTGCAAACCTAATGGAAACACCTTAGGTTAACTTTCCACATCATTATGAGTAGTTTGAAATTTGTTTCATGGCTGTACACATCAACAGAAAAAAGTTGTTATCTCAGTGCATGCAATGCTTAGACAATACAAATAGTATACATTTCAATTTTACTCCAAAGCACTTACTGCAAACCTAATGGAAACACCTTAGGTTAACTTCCCTCATGATTCTGAGATGTCTGAAAGTTGTTTCATACCTGTGCACATAAAGACAAACAAGTTGATTTTACAGTGAATAGAATGCTTTGACATAAAAGTAGTATACATTTCAATTTTACACCAAAGCACTTACTGCAATCCTAATGGAAACACTTTAGGTTAACGTTCCACATGATTATTAGTAGTTTGAATGTTGTTTCATGGCTGTACACATCAACACAAAAAAGTTGTTATCTCAGTGCATGCAATGCTTAGACAATACAAATAGTATACATTTCAATTTTACACGAAAGCACTTACTGCAATCCTAATGAAAACACTCTAGGTTAACTTCCCACATGATTCTGAGATGTCTGAAAGTTGTTTCATACCTGTGCACATAAAGACAAAAAAGTTGATTTCACAGTGATTAGAATGCTTTGACATAAAAGTAGTATACATTTCAATTGTACTCAAACGTCCTGACTGCAAACCTAATGCAAACACATTTGGTTAACTTCCCAGATGAGTATGACTAGGTTTAAAGTTGTTTCATGCCTCAGTTCATCAAGACAAAAAAGTTACTTTCTCAGTACTACTATGCTCTGACATTAAGGTAGTATACATCTCAATTTTACACCAAAGTACTTACTGCTAACTATTGGAAACACCTTAGGTTAACTTCCCACATGATTATGAGTAGTTTGAAAGTTGTTTCATGGCTGTACACATCAACACAAAAAAGTTGTTATCTCAGTGCATGCAATGGTTAGACAATACAAATAGTATACAATTCAATTTTACACCAAAGCACTTACTGCAAACCTAATGGAAACACTTTAGGTTAACTTTCCACATGATTATGAGTAGTTTGAAAGTTGTTTCATGGCTGTACACATCAACACAAAAAAGTTGTTATCTCAGTGCATGCAATGCTTAGACAATACAAATAGTATACATTTCAATTTTACACCAAAGCACTTACTGCAATCCTAATGAAAACACTTTAAGTTAACTTCCCACATGATTCTGAGATGTCTGAAAGTTGTTTCATACCTGTGCACATAAAGACAAAAAAGTTGATTTCACAGTGAATAGAATGCTTTGACATAAAAGTAGTATACATTTCAATTGTACTCAAAACTCCTGACTGCAAACCTAATGCAAACACATTTGGTTAACTTCCCAGATGAGTATGACAAGGTTTAAAGTTGTTTCATGCCTCAGTTCATCAAGATAAAAAAGTTACTTTCTCAGTACTACTATGCTCTGACATTAAGGTAGTACACATCTGAATTTTACACCAAAGTACTTACTGCAAACTAATGGAAACACCTTAGGTTAACTTCCCACATGATTATGAGTAGTTTGAAAGTTGTTTCATGGCTGTACACATCAACACAAAAAAGTTGTTATCTCAGTGCATGCAATGCTTAGACAATACAAATAGTATACATTTCAATTTTACTCCTAAGCACTTACTGCAAACCTAATGGAAACACCTTAGGTTAACTTCCCACATGATTCTGAGATGTCTGAAAGTTGTTTCATACCTGTGCACATAAAGACAAAGAAGTTGATTTTACAGTGAATAGAATGCTTTGACATAAAAGTAGTATACATTTCAATTTTACACCAAAGCACTTACTGCAAACCTAATGGAAACACTTTAGGTTAACGTTCCACATGATTATTAGTAGTTTGAAAGTTGTTTCATGGCTGTACACATCAACACAAAAAAGTTGTTATCTCAGTGCATGCAATGCTTAGACAATACAAATAGTATACATTTCAATTTTACACCAAAGCACTTACTGCAATCCTAATGAAAACACTCTAGGTTAACTTCCCACATGATTCTGAGATGTCTGAAAGTTGTTTCATACCTGTGCACATAAAGACAAAAAAGTTGATTTCACAGTGATTAGAATGCTTTGACATAAAAGTAGTATACATTTCAATTGTACTCAAACGTCCTGACTGCAAACCTAATGCAAACACATTTGGTTAACTTCCCAGATGAGTATGACTAGGTTTAAAGTTGTTTCATGCCTCAGTTCATCAAGACAAAAAAGTTACTTTCTCAGTACTACTATGCTCTGACATTAAGGTAGTACACATCTGAATTTTACACCAAAGTACTTACTGCAAACTAATGGAAACACCTTAGGTTAACTTCACACATGATTATGAGTAGTTTGAAAGTTGTTTCATGGCTGTACACATCAACACAAAAAAGTTGTTATCTCAGTGCATGCAATGCTTAGACAATACAAATAGTATACATCTCAATTTTACACCAAAGTACTTACTGCTAACTAATGGAAACACCTTAGGTTAACTTCCCACATGATTATGAGTAGTTTGAAAGTTGTTTCATGGCTGTACACATCAACACAAAAAAGTTGTTATCTCAGTGCATGCAATGCTTAGACAATACAAATAGTCTACATTTCAATTTTACACCAAAGCACTTACTGCAAACCTAATGGAAACAACTTAGATTAACTTCCCACATGATTCTGAGATGTCTGAAAGTTGTTTCATACCTGTGCACATCAAGACAAAAAAGTTGGTTTCTCAGTGCATGCAATGCTTTTACAATACAAATAGTATATATTTCAATTTTACACCAAAGCACTTACTGCAAACCTAATGGAAACACTTTAGGTTAACTTCCCACATGATTCTGAGATGTCTGAAAGTTGTTTCATACCTGTGCACATCAAGACAAAAAAGTTCTTTTCTCAGTGCCTGCAATGCTTTTACAAAATATATAGTATACATTTCAATTTTACACCAAAGCACTTACTGCAACCCTAATGGAAACACCTTAGGTTAACTTTCCACATGATTATGAGTAGTTTGAAAGTTGTTTCATGGCTGTACACATCAACACAAAAAAGTTGTTATCTCAGTGCATGCAATGCTTAGACAATACAAATAGTATACATCTCAATTTTACACCAAAGTACTTACTGCTAACTAATGGAAACACCTTAGGTTAACTTCCCACATGATTATGAGTAGTTTGAAAGTTGTTTCATGGCTGTACACATCAACACAAAAAAGTTGTTATCTCAGTGCATGCAATGCTTAGACAATACAAATAGTATACATTTCAATTTTACACCAAAGCACTTACTGCAAACCTAATGGAAACACTTTAGGTTAACTTCCCACATGATTCTGAGATGTCTGAAAGTTGTTTCATGCCTGTGCACATAAAGACAAAAAAGTTGATTTCACAGTGAATAGAATGCTTTGACATAAAGGTAGCATACATTTCAATTGTACTCAAAAGTCCTGACTGCAAACCTAACGCAAACACATTTGCTTAACTTCCCACATGAGTATGAGTAGGTTTAAAGTTGTTTCATGGCTGTACACATCAACACAAAAAAGTTGTTATTTCAGTGCATGCAATGCTTAGACAATACAAATAGTATACATTTCAATTTTACACAAAAGCACTTACTGCAAACCTAATGGAAACACTTTAGGTTAACTTCCCACATGATTCTGAGATGTCTGACAGTTGTTTCATACCTGTGCACATAAAGACAAAAAAGTTGATTTCACAGTCAATAGAATGCTTTGACATAAAAGTAGTATACATTTCAATTGTACTCAAAATCCTGACTGCAAACCTAATGCAAGCACATTTGGATAACTTCCCAGATGAGTATGACTAGGTTTAAAGTTGTTTCATGCCTCAGTTCATCAAGACAAAAAAGTTACTTTCTCAGTACTTCTATGCTCTGACATTAAGGTAGTACACATCTGAATTGTACACCAAAGTACTTACTGCAAACCTAATGGAAACAACTCAGATTAACTTCCCACATGATTCTGAGATGTCTGAAAGTTGTTTCATACCTGTGCACATCAAGACAAAAAAGTTGTTTTCTCAGTGCATGCAATGCTTTTACAAAACATATAGTATACATTTCAATTTTACACCAAAGCACTTACTGCAAACTGATGGAAACAACTTAGGTTAACTTCCCACATGATTATGAGTATTTTGAAAGTTGTTTCATACCTGTGCACATCAAGACAAAAAGGTTGTTTTCTCAGTGCATGCAATGCTTTTACAATACAAATAGTATACATTTCAATTTTACACCAAAGCACTTACTGCAAACCAAATGGAAACACCTTAGGTTAACTTCCCACATGATTCTGAGATGTCTGAAAGTTGCTTCATACCTGTGCACATAAAGACAAAAAAGTTGATTTTACAGTGAATAGAATGCTTTGACATAAAAGTCGTATACATTTCAATTTTACAACAAAATACTTACTGCAAACCTAATGGAAACACCTTAGGTTAACTTTCCACATGATTATGAGTAGTTTGAAAGTTGTTTGATGGCTGTACACATCAACACAAAAAGGTTGTTATCTCAGTGCATGCAATGCTTAGACAAGACAAATAGTATACATTTCAATTTTACACCAAAGCACTTACTGCAATCCTAATGGAAACACTTTAGGTTAACTTCCCACATGAATCTGAGATGTCTGAAAGTTGTTTCATACCTGTGCACATAAAGACAAAAAAGTTGATTTCACAGTGAATAGAATGCTTTGACATAAAAGTAGTATACATTTCAATTGTACTCAAACGTCCTGACTGCAAACCTAATGCAAACACATTTGGTTAACTTCCCAGATGAGTATGACAAGGTTTAAAGTTGTTTCATGCCTCAGTTCATCAAGACAAAAAAGTTACTTTCTCAGTACTACTATGCTCTGACATTAAGGTAGTATACAACTCAATTTTACACCAAAGTACTTACTGCTAACTAATGGAAACACCTTAGGTTAACTTCCCACATGATTATGAGTAGTTTGAAAGTTGTTTCATGGCTGTACACATCAACACAAAAAAGTTGTTATCTCAGTGCATGCAATGCTTAGACAATACAAATAGTATACATTTCAATTTTACACCAAAGTACTTACTGCAAACCTAATGGAAACAACTCAGATTAACTTCCCACATGATTCTGAGATGTCTGAAAGTTGTTTCATACCTGTGCACATCAAGACAAAAAAGTTGTTTTCTCAGTGCATGCAATGCTTTTACAAAACATATAGTATACATTTCAATTTTACACCAAAGCACTTACTGCAAACCTAATGGAAACACCTTAGGTTAACTTTCCACATGATTATGAGTAGTTTGAAAGTTGTTTCATGGCTGTACACATCAACACAAAAAAGTTGTTATCTCAGTGCATGCAATGCTTAGACAATACAAATAGTATACATCTCAATTTTACACCAAAGTACTTACTGCTAACTAATGGAAACACCTTAGGTTAACTTCCCACATGATTATGAGTAGTTTGAAAGTTGTTTCATGGCTGTACACATCAACACAAAAAAGTTGTTATCTCAGTGCATGCAATCCTTAGACAATACAAATAGTATACATTTCAATTTTACACCAAAGCACTTACTGCAATCCTAATGAAAACACTTTAGGTTAACTTCCCACATGATTCTGAGATGTCTGAAAGTTGTTTCATACCTGTGCACATAAAGACAAAAAAGTTGATTTCACAGTCAATAGAATGCTTTGACATAAAAGTAGTATACATTTCAATTGTACTCAAAAGTCCTGACTGCAAACCTAATGCAAGCACATTTGGTTAACTTCCCAGATGAGTATGACTAGGTTTAAAGTTGTTTCATGCCTCAGTTCATCAAGACAAAAAAGTTACTTTCTCAGTACTTCTATGCTCTGACATTAAGGTAGTACACATCTGAATTGTACACCAAAGTACTTACTGCAAACCTAATGGAATCAACTCAGATTAACTTCCCACATGATTCTGAGATGTCTGAAAGTTGTTTCATACCTGTGCACATCAAGACAAAAAAGTTGTTTTCTCAGTGCATGCAATGCTTTTACAAAACATATAGTATACATTTCAATTTTACACCAAAGCACTTACTGCAAACTAATGGAAACACCTTAGGTTAACTTCCCACATGATTATGAGTATTTTGAAAGTTGTTTCATACCTGTGCACATCAAGAAAAAAAAGTTGTTTTCTCAGTGCATGCAATGCTTTTACAATACAAATAGTATACATTTCAATTTTACACCAAAGCACTTACTGCAAACCAAATGGAAACACCTTAGGTTAACTTCCCACATGATTCTGAGATGTCTGAAAGTTGCTTCATACCTGTGCACATAAAGACAAAAATGTTGATTTTACAGTGAATAGAATGCTTTGACATAAAAGTAGAATACATTTCAATTTTACAACAAAATACTTACTGCAAACCTAATGGAAACACCTTAGGTTAACTTTCCACATGATTATGAGTAGTTTGAAAGTTGTTTCATGGCTGTACACATCAACACAAAAAAGTTGTTATCTCAGTGCATGCAATACATAGACAAGACAAATAGTATACATTTCAATTTTACACCAAAGCACTTACTGCAATCCTAATGGAAACACTTTAGGTTAACTTCCCACATGATTCTGAGATGTCTGAAGGTTGTTTCATACCTGTCCACATAAAGACAAAAAAGTTGATTTCACAGTGAATAGAATGCTTTGACATAAAAGTAGTATACATTTCAATTGTACTCAAACGTCCTGACTGGAAACCTAATGCAAACACATTTGGTTAACTTCCCAGATGAGTATGACTAGGTTTAAAGTTGTTTCATGCCTCAGTTCATCAAGACAAAAAAGTTACTTTCTCAGTACTACTATGCTCTGACATTAAGGTAGTATACAACTCAATTTTACACCAAAGTACTTACTGCTAACTAATGGAAACACCTTAGGTTAACTTCCCACATGATTATGAGTAGTTTGAAAGTTGTTTCATGGCTGTACACATCAACACAGAAAAGTTGTTATCTCAGTGCATGCAATGCTTAGACAATACAAATAGTATACATTTCAATTTTACACCAAAGTACTTACTGCAAACCTAATGGAAACAACTCAGATTAACTTCCCACATGATTCTGAGATGTCTGAAAGTTGTTTCATACCTGTGCACATCAAGACAAAAAAGTTGTTTTCTCAGTGCCTGCAATGCTTTTACAAAATATATAGTATACATTTCAATTTTACACCAAAGCACTTACTGCAACCCTAATGGAAACACCTTAGGTTAACTTTCCACATGATTATGAGTAGTTTGAAAGTTGTTTCATGGCTGTACACATCAACACAAAAAAGTTGTTATCTCAGTGCATGCAATGCTTAGACAATACAAATAGTATACATCTCAATTTTACACCAAAGTACTTACTGCTAACTAATGGAAACACCTTAGGTTAACTTCCCACATGATTATGAGTAGTTTGAAAGTTGTTTCATGGCTGTACACATCAACACAAAAAAGTTGTTATCTCAGTGCATGCAATGCTTAGACAATACAAATAGTATACATTTCAATTTTACACCAAAGCACTTACTGCAAACCTAATGGAAACACTTTAGGTTAACTTCCCACATGATTCTG
The DNA here is from genome assembly GCF_030028105.1 of Mobula birostris. Classification (NCBI taxonomy): domain Eukaryota; kingdom Metazoa; phylum Chordata; class Chondrichthyes; order Myliobatiformes; family Myliobatidae; genus Mobula; species Mobula birostris. Next base: position 2,917 of record NW_027275574.1, on the reverse strand, counting down.
AGATGTCTGAAAGTTGTTTCATGCCTGTGCACATAAAGACAAAAAAGTTGATTTCACAGTGAATAGAATGCTTTGACATAAAGGTAGCATACATTTCAATTGTACTCAAAAGTCCTGACTGCAAACCTAACGCAAACACATTTGCTTAACTTCCCACATGAGTATGAGTAGGTTTAAAGTTGTTTCATGGCTGTACACATCAACACAAAAAAGTTGTTATTTCAGTGCATGCAATGCTTAGACAATACAAATAGTATACATTTCAATTTTACACAAAAGCACTTACTGCAAACCTAATGGAAACACTTTAGGTTAACTTCCCACATGATTCTGAGATGTCTGACAGTTGTTTCATACCTGTGCACATAAAGACAAAAAAGTTGATTTCACAGTGAATAGAATGCTTTGACATAAAAGTAGTATACATTTCAATTGTACTCAAAAGTCCTGACTGCAAACCTAATGCAAACACATTTGGTTAACTTCCAGATGAGTATGACAAGGTTTAAAGTTGTTTCATGCCTCAGTTCATCAAGATAAAAAAGTTACTTTCTCAGTACTACTATGCTCTGACATTAAGGTAGTACACATCTGAATTTTACACCAAAGTACTTACTGCAAACTAATGGAAACACCTTAGGTTAACTTCCCACATGATTATGAGTAGTTTGAAAGTTGTTTCATGGCTGTACACATCAACACAAAAAAGTTGTTTTCTCAGTACCTGCAATGCTTAGACAATACAAATAGTATACATTTCAATTTTACACCAAAATACTTACTGCAAACCTAATGGAAACAACTTAGATTAACTTCCCACATGATTCTGAGATGTCTGAAAGTTGTTTCATACCTGTGCACATCAAGACAAAAAAGTTGGTATCTCAGTGCATGCAATGCTTTTACAATACAAATAGTATACATTTCAATTTTACACTAAAGCACTTACTGCAAACCTAATGGAAACACCTTAGGTTAACTTTCCACATGATTATGAGTAGTTTGAAAGTTGTTTCTTGGCTGTACACATCAACAGAAAAAAGTTGTTATCTCAGTGCATGCAATGCTTAGACAATACAAATAGTATACATCTCAATTTTACACCAAAGTACTTACTGCTAACTAATGGAAACACCTTAGGTTAACTTCCCACATGATTATGAGTAGTATGAAAGTTGTTTCATGGCTGTACACATCAACACAAAAAAGTTGTTATCTCAGTGCATGCAATGCTTAGACAATACAAATAGTATACATTTCAATTTTACACCAAAGCACTTACTGCAAACCTAATGGAAACACCTTAGGTTAACTTTACACATGATTATGAGTAGTTTGAAAGTTGTTTCTTGGCTGTACACATCAACAGAAAAAAGTTGTTATCTCAGTGCATGCAATGCTTAGACAATACAAATAGTATACATTTCAATTTTACTCCAAAGCACTTACTGCAAACATAATGGAAACACTTTAGGTTAACTTCCCACATGATTCTGAGATGTCTGACAGTTGTTTCATACCTGTGCACATAAAGACAAAAAAGTTGATTTCACAGTGAATAGAATGCTTTGACATAAAAGTAGTATACATTTCAATTGTACTCAAAAGTCCTGACTGCAAACCTAATGCAAACACATTTGGTTAACTTCCCAGATGAGTATGACAAGGTGTAAAGTTGTTTCATGCCTCAGTTCATCAAGATAAAAAAGTTACTTTCTCAGTACTACTATGCTCTGACATTAAGGTAGTACACATCTGAATTTTACACCAAAGCACTTACTGCAAACCTAATGGAAACACTTTCGGTTAACTTCCCACATGATTCTGAGATGTCTGAAAGTTGTTTCATACCTGTGCAGATAAAGACAAAAAAGTTGATTTCACAGTGAATAGAATGCTTTGACATAAAAGTAGTATACATTTCAATTGTACTCATAAGTCCTGACTGCAAACCTAATGCAAACACATTTGGTTAACTTCCCACATGAGTATGAGTAGGTTTAAAGTTGTTTCATGGCTGTGCACATCAACACAAAAAAGTTGTTATCTCAGTGCATGCAGTGCTTAGACAATACAAATAGTATACATTTCAATTTTACACCAAAGCACTTACTGCAATCCTAATGAAAACACTTTAGGTTAACTTCCACATGATTCTGAGATGTCTGAAAGTTGTTTCATACCTGTGCACATCAAGACAAAAAAGTTGTTTTCTCAGTGCCATGCAATGCTTTTACAAAACACAAAGTATACATTTCAATTTTACACCAAAGCACTTACTGCAAACTAATGGAAACAACTTAGGTTAACTTCCCACATGATTATGAGTATTTTGAAAGTTGTTTCATACCTGTGCACATCAAGACAAAAAAGTTGTTTTCTCAGTGCATGCAATGCTTTTACAATACAAATAGTATACATTTCAATTTTACACCAAAGCACTTACTGCAAACCAAATGGAAACACCTTAGGTTAACTTCCCACATGATTCTGAGATGTCTGAAAGTTGCTTCATACCTGTGCACATAAAGACAAAAAAGTTGATTTTACAGTGAATAGAATGCTTTGACATAAAAGTCGTATACATTTCAATTTTACAACAAAATACTTACTGCAAACCTAATGGAAACACCTTAGGTTAACTTTCCACATGATTATGAGTAGTTTGAAAGTTGTTTGATGGCTGTACACATCAACACAAAAAAGTTGTTATCTCAGTGCATGCAATGCTTAGACAAGACAAATAGTATACATTTCAATTTTACACCAAAGCACTTACTGCAATCCTAATGGAAACACTTTAGGTTAACTTCCCACATGAATCTGAGATGTCTGAAAGTTGTTTCATGCCTGTGCACATAAAGACAAAAAAGTTGATTTCACAGTGAATAGAATGCTTTGACATAAAGGTAGCATA